>NC_053035.3:404591402-404891402 GCF_002575655.3 Aegilops tauschii subsp. strangulata
ACTACACCGGTTGATCTAAGAGAGCTCACTTGGCATAGATGAAGTATTACAAAATATCAAAGCGGTATGACAAGGTCACGGCCGAAGACGTAACGCTCCGACTTGTGCTTAACTATCCGGAGCTGAGCCCACCCAGCCTTTAACAATTTGACGCCCTGGAGAACAGCAAAATTCTCTGTTTTCTCAAGGGCATAGCCATACACATCCTCAATGCTCTCCTCTGGGCAGGTAAGAAAGAACTTGGCAACACAGACTTGACCGGAGCCGAGCGGCACAATGCTGGCGTCTGTCAGGGTCCAATCTTCTGGCCTGTTCACGTCTGTCCACACATCCTGCAGCACGGGCGGCCTCAACTCACACGAGGCAGTGAGTTCTGATGTGCAGAGCAGCAAATCGTCGGGTGTGAAGCCAAACCAGAGGTTGTGCTCAGGGATGTACTCGGCGCGACCTCTGAACGGCAGTGCCCAGTTGCCTAGTTTGCTCCACGCGCCACTCGCGATGTCATACGAGTATGTGCCGGCGCCAGATGTGGATATCCAGATCTGTGAATCGTCAACCACGGCGTAGGCACTGATTTCAAAGGGCATTGGGGGCATCGCGGCAGCTGGATCGATCCACCCCGTCGTCGTCGTCGGCAAAGAAAGGCGGTGGCTGGAGGGAATACCAGCACCAGTCTTGGGCGTAGCTAGCAGGCAGGCGGGTGTGGAAGAGAGCCTGGAAGCAGTCCCGATCGGGCAGCCGGCCAGGGTTGCCGCTCATGACGTATAGGCTGTCACCCACGGCAACGGAGATGGGGTCGATAATGGGCTTGCGCATCTTGGGCATCCCAGTGCGGAGCAAGCGCGAGTCGTGGTTGTACAAGAAGCTCCTGCCGATTTGGTCCACGGCGAGGAGGTTTTCCCGGCCGGGGCCGAAACCTATGAAATTCATCCACGCCTGTTCGCCCTTCCTGCAGGGCTAGTCGAATGACAGGGACGACGGAGGCAGCGGGGCGTCCGCTGGCCGTCGATGAACTGCTCGAACCGCTGGCCGTGAGCGGGCTAGGCGAAATAAGTTTGCCGGGTTCAAGCAGTGAAGGCTGAAGTGTCTGGGGCCGCCGTTGCAGCTCATGGCCAATAGATTCACAAACCGGCTGCCCATGGGGATGGCGGGTGGACCTCCTGATAATCAGAAGAAAGAACAACGAACTCGTTGAATGTTTGTGATGATGATTCTCGTTTCTTCTCTTGGTAATATCAAAGAACCATGTACAGTACAGACACGGAGATTATCATCAGAGATTCGCCGAGTACCTAAGGAGTGGGGTTGGGATCCAATTGAACCCGATAATTTCTGGAATGGAGACTATCAGCTGTCAACCACGCAACCAAGAACAAGATCGATATTTTGTTGGCAAAGAATTGGGGATGCTTGGGGAGGAGCGCTTTTTTATACTGGTGGCGGCGCAAGGAAGACTGAAGAGGGAGGAGGTCCGGTGCGATTCCTACCCTAACGCCTTCTACCGTGGGTTAAATTCGTATGTAACTTTTCGAGTAGATGATTTTTCATATAAAAAACTTTTTCATCCGAGTTCGTATGCAAAAGTTATGCCCATTTTAAGAAATTCCAGAGAGATTTTGCAAATAAAGTCGAAATTCATATTTGTTAATTTTCCCAACAACTAGACCACATATCACATGGGAAACTTATTTTTTTTTTTTTTGACATTTCCATCATTTTTCTTTTGTTTTTTCTAAAACTGAAAAGGCGGTCCACCGGGGGGTGGGGGGTAGAGTTTGATGGGCCCTTTAGTACCGGTTGGTGGCACCAACCGGGACTAAAGGACTAACCTTTAGTCACGGTTGGTGCCACCAACCGGTACTAATGGGCATCGCACCCTTTAGTCCCGGTTCGTGGCACCAACCGGGACTAATGCCTTAGCCGCACGAACCGGGACCAATGCTCACATTAGTCCCGGTTCGTGACTGAACCGGGACTAATGTGAATATTGCCCTGTGACGAAAGCCCTGTTTTGTACTAGTGAATGTTAAGTCTAGGAGTTGAACTATGTGAGCTGGGGATACAATAAGTTGATTCGCATGTGCGTAGCTAGCTAGTGACGCATGTGCGTGTGTCACTGGTACTCCCTCCGGTCCTTTTTTCTACGCGTATTAGATTTGTGTTAAAAAATATCAGCATCTACAATACGAAAAATATATATATATATAAAATATAAAGGTACATTTCCAATATAGATTTGGCATTGCGAATATTGAATTTTTTCTATAAGTTTGGTCAAAGCAGAGATATTTCAACTTCGGACAAAATTTGTATGCATACTAAAAAGGACCGGAGGTAGTGCGAGGGAGATAGATGGATAGGAGCACGAACGACGTGCAAAAGTTCTTTTTTTTTAACAGGAAGGACGTGCAAATTTTTTTTTAACAGGAACGATGTGCAAAAGTGTTGTGCGCGCAGTCGCGTCTAGCTAGGTGAATTGCAAAATAAAAAAGCACGTACATGCGTGTACGTGTAAAAGTCCTGTCTTTTATTTTTCGAATGTGCACATGTAAAAGTTGTGTGTGCGTGTACGTGCCTAGGCCGGCATGCATGCATGCATGTGCATGCGGTTGAAGTTTATTTTTGACGTGATGCGGTTGAAGGTTTTTTTTTTGACGTGATGCGGTTGAAGGATTGAAGCAGCTACGATGCGTTATAAAAAAAGAAAACAGGAAGAATAAAAGAGGGTAAGCACGCACGTACGTACGTACGTATGAGGTGTACGTGCACTCCCTCAAATCAAATCAATCGAAGAAAAAGAAAAAGGTGCACGTGCGGCTGGGCGGAAGAGGGAAGACCCGGCCGGACTTGTTTTGATTCGCTTGGCTTTGACGCGCCTGTAGTTGGAGAGGGTTTCTTTCGATCGCTGCTTTTGATTGTTTCGGTTGGATTGGATTTGAGGCGCTGGTAGTACGTGCAGACTGCCCTCGTTTCGTTGTTTCGTTTTCCATGCATTGATTCCATCGACGCCATAAAGCTAGCCGCACGGGTCTAGACTACACCGGTTGATCTAAGAGAGCTCACTTGGCATAGATGAAGTACTACAAAATATCAAAGCGGTATGACAAGGTCACGGCCAAAGACGTAACGCTCTGACTTGTGCTTAACCATCCGGAGCTGAGCCCACCCAGCCTTTAACAATTTGACGCCCTCGAGAACAGCAAAATTCTCTGTTTTCTCAAGGGCATAGCCATACACATCCTCAATGCTCTCCTCTGGGCAGGTAAGAAAGAACCTGGCAACGCAGACTTGACCGGAGCCGAGCGGCACAATGCTGGCGTCTGTCAGGGTCCAATCTTCCGGCCTGTTCACGTCTGTCTACACATCCTGCAGCACGGGCGGCCTCAACTCACACGAGGCAGTGAGGTCCGATGTGCAGAGCTGCAAATCGTCGGGTGTGAAGCCAAACCAGAGGTTGTGCTCAGGGATGTACTCGGCGCGACCTTTGAACGGCAGTGCCCAGTTGCCTAGTTTGCTCCACGCGCCACTCGCGATGTCATACGAGTATGTGCCGGCGCCAGATGTGGATATCCAGATCTGTGAATCGTCAACCACGGCGTGGGCACTGATTTCAAAGGGCATTGGGGGCATCGCGGCAGCTGGATCGATCCACCCCGTCGTCGTCGTCGGCAAAGAAAGGCGGTGGCTGGAGGGAATACCAGCACCAGTCTTGGGCGTAGCTAGCAGGCAGGCGGGTGTGGAGGAGAGCCTGGAAGCAGTCCCGATCGGGCAGCCGGCCAGGGTTGCCGCTCATGACGTATAGGCTGTCGCCCACGGCAACGGAGATAGGGTCGATAATGGGCTTGCGCATCTTGGGCATCCCAGTGCGGAGCAAGCGCGAGTCGTGGTTGTACAAGAAGCTCCTGCCGATTTGGTCCACGGCGAGGAGGTTTTCCCGGCCGGGGCCGAAAGCCATGAAATTCATCCACGCCTGTTCGCCCTTCATGCAGGGCCAGTCGAATGACAGGGACGGCTGAGGCAGCGGGGCGTCCGCTGGCCGTCGATGAACTGCTGGAACCGCTGGCCGTGACCGGGCTGGGCGAAATAAGTTTGCCGGGTTCAAGCAGTGAAGGCTGAAGTGTCTGGGGCCGCCGTTGCAGCTCATGGCCAACAGATTCACAAACCGGCTGCCCATGGTGATGGCGGGCGGACCTCCTGATAATCAGAAGAAAGAACAAGGAACTCGTTGAATGTTTGTGATGATGATTCTCGTTTCTTCTCTTGGTAATATCAAAGAACCATGTATAGTACAGACACGGAGATTATCATCAGAGATTCGCCGAGTACCTGAGGAGTGGGGTTGGGATCCAATTGAACCCGACAATTTCTGGAATGGAGACTATCAGCTCTCAACCACGCAGCCAAGAACAAGATCGATATTTTGTTGGCGAAGAATTGGGGATGCTTGGGGAGGAGCGCTGTTTTATACTGGTGGCGGCGCAAGGAAGACTGAAGAGGGAGGAGATCCGGTGCGATTCCTACCCTAACGCCTTCTACCGTGGGTTAAATTCGTATGTAACTTTTCGAGTAGATGATTTTTCATATAAAAAACTTTTTCATCCGAGTTCGTATGCAAAAGTTATGCCCATTTTAAGAAATTCCAGAGAGATTTTGCAAATAAAGTCGAAATTCATATTTGTTAATTTTCCCAACAACTAGACCACATATCACATGGGAAACTTATTTTATTTTATTTTTTTGACATTTCCATCATTTTCTTTTGTTTTTTCTAAAACTGAAAAGGCGGTCCACGGAGGGGGGGGGGCTAGAGTTTGATGGGCCCTTTAGTACCGGTTTGTGCCATGAACCGGTACTAATGCCTCAAAGTCCATTAGTACCGGTTGGTGGCACCAACCGGGACTAAAGGACTAACCTTTAGTCACGGTTGGTGCCACCCACCCCTTTAGTCCCGGTTGGTGCCACCAACCGGTACTAATGGGCATCGCACCCTTTAGTCCCGGTTCGTGGTACCAACCGGGACTAATGCCTTAGCCGCACGAACCGGGACCAATGCTCACATTAGTCCCGGTTCGTGACTGAACCGGGACTAATGTGAATATTGCCCTGTGACGAAAGCCCTGTTTTGTACTAGTGAATGTTAAGTCTAGGAGTTGAACTATGTGAGCTGGGGATACAATAAGTTGATTCGCATGTGCGTAGCTAGCTAGTGACGCATGTGCGTGTGTCACTGGTACTCCCTCCGGTCCTTTTTGCTACGCGTATTAGCTTTGTGTTGAGTCAAACATTGCAAAGTTTGACCAAACTAATGTTAAAAAATATCAGCATCTACAATACGAAAAATATATATATATATATATATATAATATAAAGGTACATTTCCAATATAGATTTGGCATTGTGAATATTGAATTTTTTTCTATAAGTTTGGTCAAAGCAGAGATATTTCAACTTCGGACAAAACTTGTATGCATACTAAAAAGGACCGGAGGTAGTACGAGGGAGATAGACGGATAGGAGCACGAACGACGTGCAAAAGTTCTTTTTTTTGAACAGGAAGGACGTGCAATTTTTTTTAACAGGAACGATGTGCAAAAGTGTTGTGCGCGCAGTCGCATCTAGCTAGGTGAATTGCAAAAGAAAAAAGCACGTACAAACGTGTACGTGTAAAAGTCCTGTCTTTTATTTTTGCGAATGTGCACGTGTAAAAGTTGTGTGTGCGTGTACGTGCCTAGTCCGGCATGCATGGATGCATGTGCATGCGGTTGAAGTTTTTTTTTTGACGTGATGCGGTTGAAGGTTTTTTTTTGACGTGATGCGGGAGAAGGTTTGAAGCAGCTACGATGCGTTATAAAAAAGAAAAACAGGAAGAATAAAAGAGGGTAAGCACGCACGTACGTACGTACGTATCAGGTGTACGTGCACTCCCTCAAATCAAATCAATCGAAGAAAAAGAAAAAGGTGCACGTGCGGCTGGGCGGAAGAGCGAAGACCCGGCCGGACTTGTTTTGATTCGCTTGGCTTTGACGCGCCTGTAGTTGGAGAGGGTTTCTTTCGATCGCTTCTTTTGATTGTTTCGGTTGGATTGGATTTGAGGCGCTAGTAGTACGTGCAGACTGCCCTCGTTTCGTTGTTTCGTTTTCCATGCATTGATTCCATCGACGCCATAAAGCTAGCCGCACGGGACTAGACTACACCGGTTGATCTAAGAGAGCTCACTTGGCATAGATGAAGTACTACAAAATATCAAAGCGGTATGACAAGGTCACAGCCAAAGACGTAACGCTCTGACTTGTGCTTAACCATCCGGAGCTGAGCCCACCCAGCCTTTAACAATTTGACGCCCTCGAGAACAGCAAAATTCTCTGTTTTCTCAAGGGCATAGCCATACACATCCTCAATGCTCTCCTCTGGGCAGGTAAGAAAGAACCTGGCAACGCAGACTTGACCGGAGCCGAGCGGCACAATGCTGGCGTCTGTCAGGGTCCAATCTTCCGGCCTGTTCACGTCTGTCTACACATCCTGCAGCACGGGCGGCCTCAACTCACACGAGGCAGTGAGGTCCGATGTGCAGAGCTGCAAATCGTCGGGTGTGAAGCCAAACCAGAGGTTGTGCTCAGGGATGTACTCGGCGCGACCTTTGAACGGCAGTGCCCAGTTGCCTAGTTTGCTCCACGCGCCACTCGCGATGTCATACGAGTATGTGTCGGCGCCAGATGTGGATATCCAGATCTGTGAATCGTCAACCACGGCGTGGACACTGATTTCAAAGGGCATTGGGGGCATCGCGGCAGCTGGATCGATCCACCCCGTCGTCGTCGTCGGCAAAGAAAGGCGGTGGCTGGAGGGAATACCAGCACCAGTCTTGGGCGTAGCTAGCAGGCAGGCGGGTGTGGAGGAGAGCCTGGAAGCAGTCCCGATCGGGCAGCCGGCCAGGGTTGCCGCTCATGACGTATAGGCTGTCGCCCACGGCAACGGAGATAGGGTCGATAATGGGCTTGCGCATCTTGGGCATCCCAGTGCGGAGCAAGCGCGAGTCGTGGTTGTACAAGAAGCTCCTGCCGATTTGGTCCACGGCGAGGAGGTTTTCCCGGCCGGGGCCGAAAGCCATGAAATTCATCCACGCCTGTTCGCCCTTCATGCAGGGCCAGTCGAATGACAGGGACGGCTGAGGCAGCGGGGCGTCCGCTGGCCGTCGATGAACTGCTGGAACCGCTGGCCGTGACCGGGCTGGGCGAAATAAGTTTGCCGGGTTCAAGCAGTGAAGGCTGAAGTGTCTGGGGCCGCCGTTGCAGCTCATGGCCAACAGATTCACAAACCGGCTGCCCATGGTGATGGCGGGCGGACCTCCTGATAATCAGAAGAAAGAACAAGGAACTCGTTGAATGTTTGTGATGATGATTCTCGTTTCTTCTCTTGGTAATATCAAAGAACCATGTATAGTACAGACACGGAGATTATCATCAGAGATTCGCCGAGTACCTGAGGAGTGGGGTTGGGATCCAATTGAACCCGACAATTTCTGGAATGGAGACTATCAGCTCTCAACCACGCAGCCAAGAACAAGATCGATATTTTGTTGGTGAAGAATTGGGGATGCTTGGGGAGGAGCGCTGTTTTATACTGGTGGCGGCGCAAGGAAGACTGAAGAGGGAGGAGATCCGGTGCGATTCCTACCCTAACGCCTTCTACCGTGGGTTAAATTCGTATGTAACTTTTCGAGTAGATGATTTTTCATATAAAAAACTTTTTCATCCGAGTTCGTATGCAAAAGTTATGCCCATATTAAGAAATTCCACAGAGATTTTGCAAATAAAGTCGAAATTCATATTTGTTAATTTTCCCAACAACTAGACCACATATCACATGGGAAACTTATTTTATTTTATTTTTTTGACATTTCCATCATTTTTCTTTTGTTTTTTCTAAAACTGAAAAGGCGGTCCACCGGGGGGTGGGGGGTAGAGTTTAATGGGCCCTTTAGTACCGGTTCGTGCCATGAACCGGTACTAATGCCTCAAAGCCCAATAGTACCGGTTGGTGGCACCAACCGGGACTAAAGGACTAACCTTTAGTCCCGGTTGGTGCCACCAACCGGTACTAATGGGCATCGCACCCTTTAGTCCCGGTTCGTGGCACCAACCGGGACTAAAGGGCCCAGGTGAACCGGGACTAATGCCTTAGCCGCACGAACCGGGACCAATGCTCACATTAGTCCCGGTTCGTGACTGAACCGGGACTAATGTGAATATTGCCCTGTGACGAAAGCCCTGTTTTGTACTAGTGAATGTTAAGTCTAGGAGTTGAACTATGTGAGCTGGGGATACAATAAGTTGATTCGCATGTGCGTAGCTAGCTAGTGACGCATGTGCGTGTGTCACTGGTACTCCCTCCGGTCCTTTTTGCTACGCGTATTAGATTTGTGTTGAGTCAAACATTGCATAGTTTGACCAAACTAATGTTAAAAAATATCAGCATCTACAATACGAAAAATATATATATATATAAAATATAAAGGTACATTTCCAATATAGATTTGGCATTGTGAATATTGAAATTTTTCTATAAGTTCCGTCAAAGCAGAGATATTTCAACTTCGGACAAAACTTGTATGCATACTAAAAAGGACCGGAGGTAGTACGAGGGAGATAGACGGATAGGAGCACGAACGACGTGCAAAAGTTCTTTTTTTTGAACAGGAAGGACGTGCAATTTTTTTTAACAGGAACGATGTGCAAAAGTGTTGTGCGCGCAGTCGCGTCTAGCTAGGTGAATTGCAAAAGAAAAAAGCACGTACAAACGTGTACGTGTAAAAGTCCTGTCTTTTATTTTTGCGAATGTGCACGTGTAAAAGTTGTGTGTGCGTGTACGTGCCTAGTCCGACATGCATGCATGCATGTGCATGCGGTTGAAGTTTTTTTTTTGACGTGATGCGGTTGAAGGTTTTTTTTTGACGTGATGCGGGAGAAGGTTTGAAGCAGCTACGATGCGTTATAAAAAAGAAAAACAGGAAGAATAAAAGAGGGTAAGCATGCACGTACGTACGTACGTATGAGGTGTACGTGCACTCCCTCAAATCAAATAAATCGAAGAAAAAGAAAAAGGTGCACGTGCGGCTGGGCGGAAGAGGGAAGACCCGACCGGACTTGTTTTGATTCGCTTGGCTTGGACGCGCCTGTAGTTGGAGAGGGTTTCTTTCGATCGCTTCTTTTGATTGTTTCGGTTGGATTGGATTTGAGGCGCTGCTAGTACGTGCAGACTGCCCTCGTTTCGTTGTTTCGTTTTCCATGCATTGATTCCATCGACGCCATAAAGCCAGCCGCGCGGGACTAGACTACACCGGTTGATCTAAGAGAGCTCACTTGGCATAGATGAAGTACTACAAAATATCAAAGCGGTATGACAAGGTCACGGCCAAAGACGTAACGCTCCGACTTGTGCTTAACCATCCGGAGCTGAGCCCACCCAGCCTTTAACAATTTGACGCCCTCGAGAACAGCAAAATTCTCTGTTTTCTCAAGGGCATAGCCATACACATCCTCAATGCTCTCCTCTGGGCAGGTAAGAAAGAACCTGGCAACGCAGACTTGACCGGAGCCGAGCGGCACAATGCTGGCGTTTGTCAGGGTCCAATCTTCTGGCCTGTTCACTTCTGTCCACACATCCTGCAGCACGGGCGACCTCAACTCACACGAGGCAGTGAGGTCCGATGTGCAGAGCTGCAAATCATCGGGTGTGAAGCCAAACCAGAGGTTGTGCTCAGGGATGTACTCGGCGCGACCTCTGAACGGCAGTGCCCAGTTGCCTAGTTTGCTCCACGCGCCACTCGCGATGTCATACGAGTATGTGCCGGCGCCAGATGTGGATATCCAGATCTGTGAATCGTCAACCACGGTGTAGGCACTGATTTCAAAGGGCATTGGGGCATCGCGGCAGCTGGATCGATCCACCCCGTCGTCGTCGTCGGCAAAGAAAGGCGGTGGCTGGAGGGAATACCAGCACCAGTCTTGGGCGTAGCTAGCAGGCAGGCGGGTGTGGAGGAGAGCCTGGAAGCAGTCCCGATTGGGCAGCCGACCAGGGTTGCCGCTCATGACGTATAGGCTGTCGCCCACGGCAACGGAGATGGGGTCGATAATAGGCTTGCGCATCTTGGGCATCCCAGTGCGGAGCAAGCGTGAGTCGTGGTTGTACAAGAAGCTCCTGCCGATTTGGTCCACGGCGAGGAGGTTTTCCCGACCGGGGCCGAAAGCCATGAAATTCATCCACGCCTGTTCGCCCTTCATGCAGGGCCAGTCGAATGACAGGGACGGCAGAGGCAGCGGGGCGTCCGCTGGCCGTTAATGAACTGCTCGAACCGCTGGCCGTGACCGGGCTGGGCGAAATAAGTTTGCCGGGTTCAAGCAGTGAAGGCTGAAGTGTCTGGGGCCGCCGTTGCAGCTCATGGCCAACAGATTCACAAACCGGCTGCCCATGGCGATGGCGGGCGGACCTCTTGATAATCAGAAGAAAGAACAAGGAACTCGTTGAATGTTTGTGATGATGATTCTCGTTTCTTCTCTTCGTAATATCAAAGAACCATGTACAGTACAGACACGAATATTATCATCAGAGATTCGCCGAGTACCTGAGGAGTGGGGTTGGGATCCAATTGAACCCGACAATTTCTGGAATGGAGACTATCAGCTCTCAACCACGCAGCCAAGAACAAGATCGATATTTTGTTGGCGAAGAATTGGGAATGCTTGGGGAGGAGCGCTGTTTTATACTAGTGGCGGCGCAAGGAAGACTGAAGAGGGAGGAGATCCGGTGCGATTCCTACCCTAACGCCTTCTACTGTGGGTTAAATTCGTATGTAACTTTTCGAGTAGATGATTTTTCATATAAAAAACTTTTTCATCCGAGTTCGTATGCAAAAGTTATGCCCATTTTAAGAAATTCCAGAGAGATTTTGCAAATAAAGTCGAAATTCATATTTGTTAATTTTCCCAACAAGTAGACCACATATCACATGGGAAACTTATTTTATTTTATTTTTTTGACATTTCCATCATTTTCTTTTGTTTTTTCTAAAAGTGAAAAGGCGGTCCACCAGGGGGGGGGGGTAGAGTTTGATGGGCTCTTTAGTACCGGTTCGTGCCATGAACCGGTACTAATGCCTCAAAGTCCATTAGTACTGGTTGGTGGGACCAACCGGGACTAAAGGACTAACCTTTAGTCCCGGTTGGTGCCACCAACCGGTACTAATGGGCAGCGCACCCTTTAGTCCCGGTTCGTGGCACCAACCGGGACTAAAGGGCCCAGGTGAACCGGGACTAATGCCTTAGCCGCACGAACCGGGACCAATGCTCAAATTAGTCCCGGTTCGTGACTGAACCGGGACTAATGTGAATATTGCCCTGTGACGAAAGCCCTGTTTTGTACTAGTGAATGTTAAGTCTAGGAGTTGAACTATGTGAGCCGGGGATACAATAAGTTGATTCGCATGTGCGTAGCTAGCTAGTGACACATGTGCGTGTGTCACTGGTACTCCCTCCGGTCCTTTTTGCTACGCGTATTAGATTTGTGTTGAGTCAAACATTGCAAAGTTTGACCAAATTCATGTTAAAAAATATCAGCATCTACAATACGGAATATATATATATATAATATAAAGGTACATTTCCAATATTGATTTGGCATTGTGAATATTGAATTTTTTTCTATAAGTTTGGTCAAAGCAGAGATACTTCAACTTCGGACAAAACTTGTATGCATACTAAAAAGGACCGGAGGTATTACGAGGGAGATAGACGGATAGGAGCAGGAACGACATGCAAAAGTTCTTTTTTTTAACAGGAAGGACGTGCAAAAGTTTTTTTTTAACCGGAACGATGTGCAAAAGTGTTGTGCGCGCAGTCGCGTCTAGCTAGGTGAATTGCAAAAGAAAAAAGCACGTACATACGTGTACGTGTAAAAGTCCTGTCTTTTATTTTTGCGAATGTGCACGCGTAAAAGTTGTGTGTGCGTGTACGTGCCTAGTCCGGCATGCATGCATGCATGTGCAAGCGGTTGAAGGTTTTTTTTTGACTTGATGCGGTTGAAGGTTTGAAGCAGCTACGATGCTGTCGGGACCCCGATTCCGAGTCACACCGATCTAGCCTGTAACACCTCATATCACTTTGCGGCCTCACGCACGGTACTCCCACGGGTGTCGCCTTACCATGGCCCGGGACCGTTTGCGCCTTTTGGCTCACGTATATGACAATGTCGCTGGCATCCATATGACAGAGAACCCGGGCCGACATGGCTAGTCGTGAACCCAAAGCGGCACTAACGTATGGGGACAGGCATACATGAATCAACATCGAACGTGTCGGTCAGCAGCGTGCGAATCCGGGCTGTAGCACTAGGCTAACAGGACTCCGGGAACCCGGGCTGTAGCAGGCTAGGCAGGACTCCGGATGTCACCGTGTGACATTTCCCCGAAGGGACAGACACAGGAACGATATGAAACACATGCCGGCCAGTCAAGTGTCCAGAGCAGTAGTGCTGGGCTAGCAGGACTCCGGTGAACCGGGCTGTAGCGGACTACTATGGCTCAAGGAGGCACTAGACTACATTTCCCCATAAGAGAGGCTGCTAAGGATAGACAACTAGATTGTCGGATCACACACATACCAAGCATTTCAATCATACACACAATATGCTCGATATGTGCAAATACAACAAGGCATCACAACAAGACTCTACGACTCAGAGTATTTATTCATTAGGCTCCGAAGAGCCAGATATTACAAACATGGGTCTCATGACCCAACATTCAGAGCATACAAGTCAAAGCACATGCGGAAGCTTAACATGTCTGAGTACAGACATCTACAAAAGAAAAAGGCTGCGAAGCCTGACTATCTACCAGATCCTGCCGAGGGCACAAGATCGTAGCTGAGGTAACAAGCTAAACGTCGAAGTCCACACGGAACTACTAGTGAGACTGACGTCTCTCTGCAAAACATAGAATAGGCAAACGTGAGTACAAATGTACCCAGCAAGACTTACATAAGAACTATCTACATATGCATCGGTATCAACAAAAGGGGTGGTGGAGTTTAACTGCAGCAAGCCAGCTTTGACTCGGTGGCTATCCTAAACTATGACTGCAAGTAACTCTTTTGAGGTGGCGCACACGAGTCCACATATTCACCATATCAATACACCACTATGGATCTGCTCCCGTCTCCCTACGAGAACACCATCCATAGCACTCACGCTTATCTTGCGCATTTTAGAGTATCCACTTTCACTTGTCTATGAACTGTTATAGGCAACCCAGAAGTCCTTTACCGCGGACACGGCTATTCGAATAGATCATATTAACCCTGCAGGGGTGTACTTCGTCACACACGCTCTCGCCACTTACCACCATGTACACGTCGTGTACCTCGGCAACCTTCAAGCGGAAGCCTGGCGAGGGAGTCGGCCACGACCTGACTAACCACACAAGTCTCTAGTCCAGGTTTATCGCCTATTCGGGTTCCATCCGCAAGGAGATCCGGCCGGGGTGTCGCTCACGGCCCCAAACGATGTGAACAGGGTTCCCAAGCCCACCTCGACGGATGGATCTACGCTTGGTACACCGTGCCACGGTGCCTAGTCTGTCCCAAGCCCACCTGTACCGGGTACCACTTGGTAGACTACTAACACAACCTACAAACACCAAAGACTAGTCGCAACTCCTGGACAGAGATCGAGGCGGTTAATAAGCCGAGAGGGGTCGAGTTACCGGAACCCAATGTGTGGTAGTAACTGTTCATGGATCACAAACACAGAACTCAGTTCCTGAGGACGGTTTCAATGAGACAACCCACCATGTACTCCTACATGGCCTCTCACCGCTACCTTTACCAAATCGTGTTCACACCCTTAGCTCTCACACAGTAGGACATGTTCACCACTTTCCAATTCATCCCCGATGAATCAGACCTGACACAACTCTAAGCAATAGCAGGCATGACAAACAAGCATGAATGAGTAGGCACATCAGGGCTCAAACAACTCCTACTCATGCTAGTGGGTTTCATCTATTTACTGTGGCAATGACAGGTCATGCAGAGGATAAGGGGTTCAATTACCGCAGCAAGTAACAGATGAATCGTTGTTGTCCTAATGCAGTAAAAGAGAGCAGGAGCGAGAGAGTGGGATTGTATCAGAATGAACAAGGGGGTTTTGCTTGCCTGGCACTTCTGAAGATAGCATTGAGTCTTCATTAGTGTCAACGATCACAACGCCGGAACATCGTCTACCGAGAGGGGACAAATACCGACAACAAGGAAGAACACAATCAATGCAATGCACAATATGATGCATGCTATGACATGGCAATATGAATGTGTTTTGGGCTAATGCCATCTAGAACAGAATGGTTTGAGTTGATTTGAACCAAAGATTCAAATTCAAATTCAAACTATGAATTCAAATAGTGCATTATCATGTTTTCACCTATACAGAAGGTATAACTTAGTTTGACATTCTTGAAAATGATACAAATGGATAGATTGCATTTTTCTGATAATTTTTCATATATAAATTATTTCATTCTGAGCTACGGTTGAATTTATATGATTTTTAGAAGTTTAAGCCTTTTTCTAGATTTTCTGAATTGTTTTAAATACAGAAAATTATTAACTGCGTCATCATTGCATCACTGTGACGTCAGCAGGTCAACTGCGGCTGACCAGGTCAAACCTGACCAGTGGGGTCCACTGGTCAGTCACACAGTGTTGTCTGGGTCACTGACAGGTGGGGTCAGGTCAACAGGTGACGTGGCCAGGTCAAACTGACCTGTGGGCCCTGCGGGGTTAGTTTAGTCTAAACAAAACTAAGCCGTGGTTAATTAGGAAGTGGGGCCCGTCTGTAAGTGGCTCTAGGGTTAATTAGCGATGTCATTAGCTGCTAATGATGGGACCACGTCGACCTCACCGGAGTTTAGCCGGCGGCGACCACAGAACACGGCGGGGCGCGCCGGATTTGCGCTAGAGGCGTCGGGTCAGCGCGCTGAGGGCACCAGGGCATAGCCCTTGCTCTTGCGCATCCAAGGGACCAAGTGAGAGGTCGCGGGGTCACCGGAATTCATGCCGGCGACGAGCTTTGGCGGCGGCGGTGTTCGGTGGTGCACGGGCGCGTCGCTATGGTGTATCAGTGAGCAAATGGAGGGGATGGGCAGCACCTGCTAGGCACGGGGAGCACTAAGAGCAGCACGGTGAGGCCAGGGGAGTACGGAGGCTATGCGTGCAGCGGCAATGGCGGACGGCGGCGTCGGTGCTCGTGGGGAACGGTGCTACGGCAACCAAACGGGGGCAGGGTTAGGGGGAAATGACCGGGGGCTCACCGCGGTCACGAAGAGCTTCTCGGCGAGCTCGGGGAGGCACGGACGGCGTCGAATCGACGGTGAGGTTGCCGGCAGCCGAAGCTCGAAGACGATGATGATGCAGTCGTTGCAGGGCGTCCAGAGTGGCTTCTTTCGGTGGAGAGGCGTAGCGCGAGGTGGCGGAGCTGCTGGGCATCCTAGCTAGGCGAGGGGGGGGGCTCGGTGGCCATGGCAACGGCGAGTGGCGTCGACGAGCTCTGCTCGGTTGTCGCGGGAGAGAGACAAGGGAGGGGATGAGCATGGAGGAGGAGTGAGAGGGCCCGGGGTGGCGCGTGGCATCGTCCAGAGGGGTCGGGGAGGCCAACCAAGCAGGAGGTGGCCAAGCGCGTGGGCGCGCGCGGCGGCCACACGCCCTCGTGCCCACTGGCACGAGGAGGAAGACGACAGGCGGGAAGTTGGGCTGGGCCAGCCTGCTGGGCCGCCAGCTAGGCCGCCTGAAAGGCCAGGTAACTCTCTCTCTCTCTCTCTTTACTTTATGTTTTCTATTTTGTTTTTCTGTTTTTGATTTAGTAATAGTACTAAACCATTTTTAAAACTCCTGAGAAAATTTGTGGGCACTTTTAAAATGTTTACTAACAGCCCTCAAATGTTTTCAAAATTATTGAAGCATTTAAAATATTTATAGCCATTAAATGCTCCAATTCAAATACTTATGATTTAATCCAAAAACCTGAAATGACCTAGGGAAAATAAGCACCAATTTTTGTCAGGGGTTTTCACCAATTTCAAAAATGATGGACTTTTCCTAAAGTCACTTTGGGTTTATTGGAAGTGATTTTATTGGAGCCTATTTGAATTCATTTGGTGCTAGGGTTTATCAATCCCCAATTCAGTTTTAAATAAAATTTAAACATGCTGCAACGGACATGTGCTAGCCTAGTGCAAGGTAAGGCTAGGGATGTGACAACTCACCCCCACTAAAACAAGAATCTCGTCCTGAGATTCAAGCGTAGGGTAAGGTGAAAGGGGAACGCAAACTAACATCATCTTCACGATCCAATTGTTCTTCTCGAAGATGTTGATTCATTGCATCATTTTGATCTTGACATCTTTTCTTTCGAGAGCTTCGTCCAACTATGATGACGGAAGAGAGGGAAACTCTACAGGATTGATCTTCTCGAAGATCGAGCTATACAAGATCAACTCGCGGAATGAGATATTGAAACATCTTGAGTTGAGACACAAAACACACCGAGAGGGATGGAAGAACAAATGATGAGGTTTGATTGGGTGGGCAACAATTCCACGCTTGAGGAGATGGTGAATGGTTTCAAGATAGCGATGAAATAATTGCCACGATTCCATAACGGGGCACCTTAGGAAAGGTGACTCGTAGAATTCTTCCCTTAAGTGGCAAAAAGAATTACTTTTGATACAAAGATCATTGAAACTCTTTATACCAGCGTAAGGCAATTTACAAATGATCGTTTGAAGAATTCAAAAGAATGGCACACTCAATTTGGAAAGGAAACTATGGTTATAGAACAACTCGGCAAATGGAAGGCACATTCCAGTTGATACCAAGGACATAACCTAGTGACTGAGCGTGCTTTCAAGAACTTGAGCATTTCCATATTCATCAAGGTTTTACCAACATCCATGCCGAGGATCCGGGCAACACATCATACTACCATGATGAACGGTGATGGAGGTTGCAGGTGCAAAGGAGGACATCACTTTCTCAGAATTTTCCTTGGCAATGCCAAAGAAGCAAATCTGGATGATCAACCGAGAGACATCTAGCACTCAGCTTCTAATGTTCTCCTTGATGCACTAGCATATCCCATTCATAGATATGGTTTGATATCTAGAACATCAGGTAAAAGGTCGGACTTCGGAAATATAAAAATCCATAAGGAATAACTAGGGAGCAAATCCTACGAAATCCTTATGGGGGGGTGGCCAACTTTCTCAATCAAGATACTACAATAATAGGTCTTCCGGCTGGGTGTGTTGGCCACGACATCCACTTACCGGTAACAGAGAGACCAATATTATAGCTCTTGGGAAACGTTCCAACCATCACATCTGCCCGAGATTCAGATCTGGTTGGTGGTAGGATATTCCAGACTCATCGAGTCTAGGAAGAAAAATGAAGGTTTGCAACACCAACTGACGAGATGACGTTGCGAGATTCTCAGGGGATGAACTACGATAGCAAGCTCCAAAACATGAGCTGGTTCTGCTACAACATGTGAACACGCTGTCCCAGACAAGCATGACCACATAGTAGTCTTAGAATAAAACACTACCGAGTACTGATTAGGAACCATCATTGCGGAGAGCGAAGTCATGCGCATGTACCTTTGGGTCCTTAAGGAATAGCACTTAAGAACTTCTTTTCTTTGAACAAATCAATCAGTGGCTTGGTGTGCTAGGAAATACCGATGGGATGGAGGTAGCTAATCTCTCAAGCCATGGTATACTTCGCATGTGCATGACTGACTTGGGATGATTCCTGAGGAAGCAAAACTAACTTTCTCGAATTCACGACGGCAACTTGCACCTAATGCACATGAACTTGGAGAAAGCCACTTCTTGCACCAAACATATACCTCATGAACAACATGAAGGCAATGGTTACAAAGTTTTCAACACTAGGTTGATGTTCAACATGAATTAAGGAGGGGACAAGATGTTGTTGATGAGCTCAATAGCCACTCATCAGAGTTTCCATATCACTGGACTTCCACCATCATGTGAACACGGTGATAGCATTGGTCAGACCAAAGATGTAATGGTGTATGCTCGAGGAATCAACCACGAGTAAGACAACATTACGAACATCGTTGGTTCTGGTTTGATTTGGTAATAGCCCATACTCAAATCAAAGTTTGGTTAAGAGGATAGGTCCATTAATTGATCACGAGGACCAATCGTTGAAGAAATCATCTTTCTACAACAAACACACACACAAGAGATATCCTTTGGAAAGAACTAAGTCAGGCAAGCTTTTATCTTCCAACTCTCCAAGTTGTTGTTTAGCTTAACCAACTAGCTCAAGGTATCCAACACATATTCTTGGAGAAAGAGTGGTTTATTGGAAAACCATTTGATCACGAACTCAACATAGCGGTCAGGTGTCAACCTGGTAACACTTCCGAGAAGATATTCGGAAAATCACGAACCACCGATATGTTACTAAGCTCGAGGACAAACTTGCTTTTCAGGGCAAGACGATGTGATCAAAAAGAGTGAGGAATTGATACAACCCTAACTCGTTGACCAAAGAGTGCACCAGGAAAAATGGACTAGGTAACACGATCAATCTCAGGATGATGATTGAATATCCAACACGCTAAGAATGAGATTGTTGTCCATTAACTACCAAACAACGGGGTTGCTAGGAGTATTGATTTCACACATCACAGTTCACTTGTCGGTATTCCGGTTGTGACAACACGGAACCGAGGAATGAATAATGATGGCGAGAAGTATCACTGCGTCAAGAATTCGTAAGATATGGTGCAATTCTCATGACACTCTTGGCATAAAGATGGTAACACTCCAAGGTAGAGCAGAGCAAAAGCTGGATTGGCATTTTGGTCTGCGGAATACAATTGCTTTGACCCAATCCTAGATATGGACGAGGTTTTGGAGTTTGTTTCTCCTAGTCATTCTGAAATAGAACGGCTTGACAGGCCACAAGGATAGTACGCATCGATGAACACGATCGCACACATACCCTTGACTATCAATTGATAGATGAAGGTCGGAATACAGCTAAAGAGGGACAACCCAAAAGAACATATGATTTTCTGAGTTGCGGATGCATGGATTAGTATGTCGAACAAGTTCACCATATTTCTTCCGGATAATCCATGCAGAGGAGGAAGGACTGGCAGAGTCATAATATGAATGGAGTACTCATCAAGAGCACTCTTATTGTGATCTTTTGGTTCAAGAACTTCTGCCGTAAGCAGTTCATGGTATTTGGAAGAAGGATATACCACGGACCTCGAGGACTATCGCAAAGGTTACTAATATCCTAAGGGAACTAGCAAACACTAGCTACACGAGTTAAGTAGAGTGAATCTTGGGTTCAAGAACCCAAGAAATAGAATGCCTACTAACTAAATTGCATCACGGGATGCTTTCGGGAATGATGGCCAGAATCATCACACTGGAAACACAAAACATGGCTAGATTACTAGGTGATCCTCTAAGACACCTAGGGTCATCATAATAGCTCCAACACATATACCGAGGCAATAGAGTGCCTCAACGCACCGGTAGTGTGCTTAATCTGGCCCAAAGGGACGCAAAAACAGAGGGAAAGGATTTTGCAAATGCATCAGATTGTTTAGAAACCTGGGATGACTCGGGCAACATAACGGCTGTAAAGGCTCAAAAGGATTTGAGATATCCTGCAAAAAGGTGGCATAACCACTCAACATCATAATATCAAGGTTCCGAGATCAGCTATCAACACACGGAAGTAGTAGAAACTGAACTGAGGCTTGAAACCAACAATCCTACGAGTCTACGGATTAGTAACACGTGATCCTGATAGAAAGATGAGAAGCCTAGTTCTTAATCCCCGTAGAAGAGAAGAGGGTGACTCAGATCAGAGGACATAAGGTAAGGGAGTAAAAAGAGCCTTACGTTCCCTTCCACAATCAATTCCCTTATATAACTAAAGCATTTCTAGACTCAACTTCGACCAGTTTGGCTTCGTAAACCTACAGGCAGTCAGGCTCTGATACCAAAGCTGTCGGGACCCCGATTCCGAGTCACACCGATCTAGCCTGTAACACCTCATATCACTTTGCGGCCTCACGCACGGTACTCCCACGGGTGTCGCCTTACCATGGCCCGGGACCGTTTGCGCCTTTTGGCTCACGTATATGACAATGTCGCTAGCATCCATATGACAGAGAACCCGGGCCGACATGGCTAGTCGTGAACCCAAAGCGGCACTAACGTATGGGGACAGGCATACATGAATCAACATCGAACGTGTCGGTCAGCAGCGTGCGAATCCGGGCTGTAGCACTAGGCTAACAGGACTCCGGGAACCCGGGCTGTAGCAGGCTAGGCAGGACTCCGGATGTCACCGTGTGACATTTCCCCGAAGGGACAGACACAGGAACGATATGAAACACATGCCGGCCAGTCAAGTGTCCAGAGCAGTAGTGCTGGGCTAGCAGGACTCCGATGAACCGGGCTGTAGCGGACTACTATGGCTCAAGGAGGCACTAGACTACATTTCCCCATAAGAGAGGCTGCTAAGGATAGACAACTAGATTGTCGGATCCCACACATACCAAGCATTTCAATCATACACACAATATGCTCGATATGTGCAAATACAACAAGGCATCACAACAAGACTCTACGACTCAGAGTATTTATTCATTAGGCTCCGAAGAGCCAGATATTACAAACATGGGTCTCATGACCCAACATTCAGAGCATACAAGTCAAAGCACATGCGGAAGCTTAACATGTCTGAGTACAGACATCTACAAAAGAAAAAGGCTGCGAAGCCTGACTATCTACCAGATCCTGCCGAGGGCACAAGATCGTAGCTGAGGTAACAAGCTAAACGTCGAAGTCCACACGGAACTACTAGTGAGACTGACGTCTCTCTGCAAAACATAGAATAGGCAAACGTGAGTACAAATGTACCCAGCAAGACTTACATCAGAACTATCTACATATGCATCGGTATCAACAAAAGGGGTGGTGGAGTTTAACTGCAGCAAGCCAGCTTTGACTCGGTGGCTATCCTAAACTATGACTGCAAGTAACTCTTTTGAGGTGGCGCACACGAGTCCACATATTCACCATATCAATACACCACTATGGATCTGCTCCCGTCTCCCTACGAGAACACCATCCATAGCACTCACGCTTATCTTGCGCATTTTAGAGTATCCACTTTCACTTGTCTATGAACTGTTATAGGCAACCCAGAAGTCCTTTACCGCGGACACGGCTATTCGAATAGATCATATTAACCCTGCAGGGGTGTACTTCGTCACACACGCTCTCGCCACTTACCACCATGTACACGTCGTGTACCTCGGCAACCTTCAAGCGGAAGCCTGGCGAGGGAGTCGGCCACGACCTGACTAACCACACAAGTCTCTAGTCCAGGTTTATCGCCTATTCGGGTTCCATCCGCAAGGAGATCCGGCCGGGGTGTCGCTCACGGCCCCAAACGATGTGAACAGGGTTCCCAAGCCCACCTCGACGGATGGATCTACGCTTGGTACACCGTGCCATGGTGCCTAGTCTGTCCCAAGCCCACCTGTACCGGGTACCACTTGGTAGACTACTAACACAACCTACAAACACCAAAGACTAGTCGCAACTCCTGGACAGAGATCGAGGCGGTTAATAAGCCGAGAGGGGTCGAGTTACCGGAACCCAATGTGTGGTAGTAACTGTTCATGGATCACAAACACAGAACTCAGTTCCTGAGGACGGTTTCAATGAGACAACCCACCATGTACTCCTACATGGCCTCTCACCGCTACCTTTACCAAATCGTGTTCACACCCTTAGCTCTCACACAGTAGGACATGTTCACCACTTTCCAATTCATCCCCGATGAATCAGACCTGACACAACTCTAAGCAATAGCAGGCATGACAAACAAGCATGAATGAGTAGGCACATCAGGGCTCAAACAACTCCTACTCATGCTAGTGGGTTTCATCTATTTACTGTGGCAATGACAGGTCATGCAGAGGATAAGGGGTTCAATTACCGCAGCAAGTAACAGATGAATCGTTGTTGTCCTAATGCAGTAAAAGAGAGCAGGAGCGAGAGAGTGGGATTGTATCAGAATGAACAAGGGGGTTTTGCTTGCCTGGCACTTCTGAAGATAGCATTGAGTCTTCATTAGTGTCAACGATCACAACGCCGGAACATCGTCTACCGAGAGGGGACAAATACCGGCAACAAGGAAGAACACAATCAATGCAATGCACAATATGATGCATGCTATGACATGGCAATATGAATGTGTTTTGGGCTAATGCCATCTAGAACAGAATGGTTTGAGTTGATTTGAACCAAAGATTCAAATTCAAATTCAAACTATGAATTCAAATAGTGCATTATCATGTTTTCACCTATACAGAAGGTATAACTTAGTTTGACATGCATGAAAATGATACAAATGGATAGATTGCATTTTTCTGATAATTTTTCATATATAAATTATTTCATTCTGAGCTACGGTTGAATTTATATGATTTTTAGAAGTTTAAGCCTTTTTCTAGATTTTCTGAATTGTTTTAAATACAGAAAATTATTAACTGCGTCATCATTGCATCACTGTGACGTCAGCAGGTCAACTGCGGCTGACCAGGTCAAACCTGACCAGTGGGGTCCACTGGTCAGTCACACAGTGTTGTCTGGGTCACTGACAGGTGGGGTCAGGTCAACAGGTGACGTGGCCAGGTCAAACTGACCTGTGGGCCCTGCGGGGTTAGTTTAGTCTAAACAAAACTAAGCCGTGGTTAATTAGGAAGTGGGGCCTGTCTGTAAGTGGCTCTAGGGTTAATTAGCGATGTCAATAGCTGCTAATGATGGGACCACGTCGACCTCGCCGGAGTTCAGCCGGCGGCGACCACAGAACACGGCGGGGCGCGCCGGATTTGCGCTAGAGGAGTCGGGTCAGCGCGCTGAGGGCACCAGGGCATAGCCCTTGCTCTTGCGCATCCAAGGGACCAAGTGAGAGGTCGCGGGGTCACCGGAATTCATGCCGGCGACGAGCTTTGGCGGCGGCGGTGTTCGGTGGTGCACGGGCGCGTCGCTACGGTGTATCAGTGAGCAAATGGAGGGGATGGGCAGCACCTGCTAGGCACGGGGAGCACTAAGAGCAGCACGGTGAGGCCAGGGGAGTACGGAGGCTATGCGTGCAGCGGCAATGGCGGACGGCGGCTTCGGTGCTCGTGGGGAACGGTGCTACGGCAACCAAACGGGGGCAGGGTTAGGGGGAAATGACCGGGGGCTCACCGCGGTCACGAAGAGCTTCTCGGCGAGCTCGGGGAGGCACGGACGGCGTCGAATCGACGGTGGGGTTGCCGGCGGCCGAAGCTCGAAGACGATGACGATGCAGTCGTTGCAGGGCGTCCGGAGTGGCTTCTTTCGGTGGAGAGGCGTAGCGCGAGGTGGCGGAGCTGCTGGGCATCCTAGCTAGGCGAGGGGGGGCTCGGTGGCCATGGCAACGGCGAGCGGCGTTGACGAGCTCTGCTCGGTTGTCGCGGGAGAGAGACAAGGGAGGGGATGAGCATGGAGGGAGGAGTGAGAGGGCCCGGGGTGGCGCGTGGCATCGTCCAGAGGGGTCGGGGAGGCCAACCAAGCAGGAGTGGCCAAGCGCGTGGGCGCGCGCGGCGGCCACACGCCCTCGTGCCCACTGGCACGAGGAGGAAGACGACAGGCGGGAAGTTGGGCTGGGCCAGCCTGCTGGGCCGCCAGCTGGGCCGCCTGAAAGGCCAGGTAACTCTCTCTCTCTCTCTCTTTACTTTATGTTTTCTATTTTGTTTTTCTGTTTTTGATTTAGTAATAGTACTAAACCATTTTTAAAACTCCTGAGAAAATTTGTGGGCACTTTTAAAATGTTTACTAACAGCCCTCAAATGTTTTCAGAATTATTGAAGCATTTAAAATATTTATAGCCATTAAATGCTCCAATTCAAATACTTATGATTTAATCCAAAAACCTGAAATGACCTAGGGAAAATAAGCACCAATTTTTGTCAGGGGTTTTCACCAATTTAAAAAATGATGGACTTTTCCTGAAGTCACTTTGGGTTTATTGGAAGTGATTTTATTGGAGCCTATTTGAATTCATTTGGTGCTAGGGTTTATCAATCCCCAATTCAGTTTTAAATAAAATTTAAACATGCTGCAACGGACATGTGCTAGCCTAGTGCAAGGTAAGGCTAGGGATGTGCCACTCGCGATGTCATACGAGTATGTGCCGGCGCCAGATGTGGATATCCAGATCTGTGAATCGTCAACCACGGCGTAGGCACTGATTTCAAAGGGCATTGGGGCATTGCGGCAGCTAGATCGATCCACCCCGTCGTCGTCGGCGGCAAAGAAAGGCGGTGGCTGGAGGGAATACCAGCACCAGTCTTGGGCGTAGCTAGCAGGCAGGCGGGTGTGGAGGAGAGCCTGGAAGCAGCCCCGATCGGGCAGCCGGCCAGGGTTGCCGCTCATGACGTATAGGCTGTCGCCCAGGGCAACGGAGATGGGGTCGATAATGGGCTTGCGCATCTTGGGCATCCCAGTGCAGAGCAAGCGCGAGTCGTGGTTGTACAAGAAGCTCCTGCCGATTTGGTCCACGGCGAGGAGGTTTTCCCGCCCGGGGCCGAAAGCCATGAAATTCATCCACACCTGTTCGCCCTTCCTGCAGGGCCAGTCGAATGACCGGGACGGCGGAGGCAGCGGGGCATCCGCTGGCCGTCGATGAACTGCTCGAACCGCTGGCCGTGACCAGGCTGGGCGAAATAAGTTTGCCGGGTTCAAGCAGTGAAGGCTGAAGTGTCCAGGGCCGCCGTTGCAGCTCATGGCCAACAGATTCACAAACCGGCTGCCCATGGCGATGGCGGGCGGACCTCCTTATAATCAGAAGAAAGAACAAGGAACTCGTTGAATGTTTGTGATGATGATTCTCGTTTCTTCTCTTGGTAACATCAAAGAACCATGTACAGTACAGACACGGAGATTATCATCAGAGATTCGCCGAGTACCTGAGGAGTGGGGTTGGGATCCAATTGAACCTGACAATTTCTGGAATGGAGACTATCAGCTCTCAACCACGCAGCCAAGAACAAGATCGATATTTTGTTGGCGAAGAATTGGGGATGCTTGGGGAGGAGCGCTGTTTTATACTGGTGGCGGCGCAAGGAAGACTGAAGAGGGAGGAGATCCGGTGCGATTCCTACCCTAACGCCTTCTACCGTGGGTTAAATTCGTATGTAAATTTTTGAGTAGATGATTTTTCATATAAAAAAGTTTTTCACCCGAGTTCGTATGCAAAAGTTATGCCCATTTTAAGAAATTCCAGAGAGATTTTGCAAATAAAGGCGAAATTCATATTTGTTAATTTTCCCAACAACTAGACCACATATCACATGGGAAACTTATTTTATTTTATTTTTTTGACATTTCCATCATTTTCTTTTGTTTTTTCTAAAACTGAAAACGCGGTCCACGGGGCGGGGGGGAGGGGGGTAGAGTTTGATTGGGCCTTTAGTACCGGTTCGTGCCATGAACCGGTACTAATGCCTCAAAGCCCATTAGTACCGGTTGGTGGCACCAACCGGGACTAAAGGACTAACCTTTAGTCCCGATTGGTGCCACCAACCAGTACTAATGGGCATCGCACCCTTTAGTCCCGGTTCGTGGCACCAACCGGGACTAAAGGGCCCAGGTGAACCGGGACTAATGCCTTAGCCGCACGAACCGGGACCAATGCTCACATTAGTCCCGGTTTGTGACTGAACCGGGACTAATGTGAATATTGCCCTGTGACGAAGGCCCTGTTTTGTACTAGTGAATGTTAAGTCTAGGAGTTGAACTATGTGAGCTGGGGATACAATAAGTTGATTCGCATGTGCGTAGCTAGCTAGTGACGCATGTGCGTGTGTCACTGGTACTCCCTCCGGTCCTTTTTTCTACGCGTATTAGATTTGTGTTGAGTCAAACATTGCAAAGTTTGACCAAATTTATGTTAAAAAATATCAGCATCTACAATACAAAAAATATATACATATAATATAAAGGTACATTTCCAAAATTGATTTGGCATTGTGAATATTGAATTTTTTTCTATAAGTTTGGTCAAAGCAGAGATACTTCAACTACGGACAAAACTTGTATGCATACTAAAAAGGACCGGAGGTAGTACGAGGGAGATAGACGGATAGGAGCACGAACGACGTGCAAAATTTCTTTTTTTTTAACTGGAAGGACGTGCAAAAGTTTTTTTTAACAGGAACGATGTGCAAAAGTGTTGTGCGCGCAGTCGCGTCTAGCTAGGTGAATTGCAAAAGAAAAAAGCACGTACATACGTGTACGTGTAAAAGTCCTGTCTTTTATTTTTGCGAATGTGCACGTGTAAAAGTTGTGTGTGCGTGTACGTGCTTAGTCGGGCATGCATGCATGCATGTGCATGCGGTTGAAGGTTTTTTTTTGACATGATGCGGTTCAAGGTTTTTTTTGACGTGATGCGGTTGAAGGTTTGAAGCAGCTACGATGCGTTATAAAAAAGAAAAACAGGAAGAATAAAAGAGGGTAAGCACGAACGTACGTACGTATGAGGTGTACGTGCACTTCCTCAAATGAAATCAATCAAAGAAAAAGAAAAAGGTGCACGTGCGGCTGGGCGGAAGAGGGAAGACCCGGCCGGACTTATTTTGATTCGCTTGGCTTGGACGCGCCTGTAGTTGGAGAGGGTTTCTTTCGATCGCTTCTTCTGATTGTTTCGGTTGGATTGGATTTGAGGCGCTGGTAGTACGTCCAGACTGCCCTCGTTTCGTTGTTTCGTTTTCCATGCATTGATTCCATCGACGCCATAAAGCCAGCCGCACGGGACTAGACTACACCGGTTGATCTAAGAGAGCTCACTTGGCATAGATGAAGTACTACAAAATATCAAAGCGGTATGACAAGGTCACGGCCGAAGACGTAACGGTCCGACTTGTGCTTAACCATCCAGAGCTGAGCCCACCCAGCCTTTAACAATTTGACACCCTCGAGAACAGCAAAATTCTCTGTTTTCTCAAGGGCATAGCCATACACATCCTCAATGCTCTCCTCTGGGCAGGTAAGAAAGAACCTGGCAACGCAGACTTGACCGGAGCCGAGCGGCACAATGCTGGCGTCTGTCAGGGTCCAATCTTCTGGCCTGTTCACGTCTGACCACACATCCTGCAGCACGGGCGGCCTCAACTCACACGAGGCAGTGAGGTCTGATGTGCAGAGCTGCAAATCGTCGGGTGTGAAGCCAAACCAGAGGTTGTGCTCAGGGATGTACTCGGCGCGACCTCTGAACGGCAGTGCCCAGTTGCCTAGTTTTCTCCACGCGCCACTCGCGACGTCATACGAGTATGTGCCGGCACCAGATGTGGATATCCAGATCTGTGAATCGTCAACCACGGCATAGGCACTGATTTCAAAGGGCATTGGGGCATCGCGGCAGCTGGATCGATCCACCCCGTCGTCGTCGGCGGCAAAGAAAGGCGGTGGCTGGAGGGAATACCAGCACCAGTCTTGGGCGTAGCTAGCAGACAGGCGGGTGTGGAGGAGAGCCTGGAAGCAGTCCCGATCGGGCAGCCGGCCAGGGTTGCCGCTCATGACGTATAGGCTGTCGCCCACGACAACGGAGATGGGGTCGATAATGGGCTTGCGCATCTTGGGCATCCCAGTGCGGAGCAAGCGCGAGTCGTGGTTGTACAAGAAGCTCCTGCCGATTTGGTCCACGGCGAGGAGGTTTTCCCGGCCGGGGCCGAAAGCCATGAAATTCATCCACGCCTGTTCGCCCTTCCTGCAGGGCCAGTCGAATGACAGGGACGGCGGAGGCAGCGGGGCGTCCGCTGGCCGTCGATGAACTGCTCGAACGGCTGGCCGTGACCGGGCTGGGCGAAATAAGTTTGCCGGGTTCAAGCAGTGAAGGCTGAAGTGTCTGGGGCCGCCGTTGCAGCTCATGGCCAACAGATTCACAAACCGGCTGCCCATGGCGATGGCGGGCGGACCTCCTGATAATCATAAGAAAGAACAAGGAACTCGTTGAATGTTTGTGATGATGATTCTCGTTTCTTCTCTTGGTAATATCAAAGAACCATGTACAGTACAGACACGGAGATTAAAATTAGAGATTCGCCGAGTACCTGAGGAGTGGGGTTGGGATCCAATTGAACCCGACAATTTCTGGAATGGAGACTATCAGCTCTCAACCACGCAGCCAAGAACAAGATCGATATTTTGTTGGCGAAGAATTGGGGATGCTTGGGGAGGAGCGCTGTTTTATACTGGTGGCGGCGCAAGGAAGACTGAAGAGGGAGGAGATCCGGTGCGATTCCTACCCTAACGCCTTCTACCGTGGGTTAAATTCGTATGTAACTTTTCGAGTAGATGATTTTTCATATAAAAAACTTTTTCATCCGAGTTCGTATGCAAAAGTTATGCCCATTTTAAGAAATTCCAGAGAGATTTTGCAAATAATGTCGAAATTCATATTTGTTAATTTCCCAACAACTAGACCACATATCACATGGGAAACTTATTTTATTTTATGTTTTTGACATTTCCGTCATTTTTCTTTTGTTTTTTTCTAAAACTGAAAAGGTGGTCCACGGGGGGGGGGGGGGGGTAGAGTTTCATGGGCCATTTAGTACCGGTTCGTGCCATGAACCGGTACTAATGCCTCAAAGCCCATTAGTACCGGTTGGTGGCACCAACCGGGACTAAAGGGCCCAGGTGAACCGGGACTAATGCCTTAGCCGCACGTACCGGGACCAATGCTCACATTAGTCCCGGTTCGTGACAGAACCGGGACTAATGTGAATATTGCCCTGTGACGAAAGCCCTGTTTTGTACTAGTGAATGTTAAGTCCAAGAGTTGAACTATGTGAGCTGGGGATACAATAAGTTGATTCGCATGTGCGTAGCTAGCTAGCGACGCATGTGCGTGTGTCACTGGTATTCCCTCTGGTCCTTTTTGCTACGCGTATTAGATTTGTGTTGAGTCAAACATTGCAAGGTTTGACCAAATTTATGTTAAAAAATATCAGCATCTACAATACAAAAAAAAATATAATATAAAGGTACATTTCCAATATTGATTTGGCATTTTGAATATTGAATTTTTTTTCTATAAGTTTGGTCAAAGCAGAGATACTTCAACTTCGGACAAAACTTGTATGCATACTAAAAAGGACCGGAGGTAGTACGAGGGAGATAGACGGATAGGAGCACGAACGACATGCAAAAGTTCTTTTCTTTTAACTGGAAGGACGTGCAACAGTTTTTTTAACAGGAACGATGTGCAAAAGTGTTGTGCGCGCAGTCGCGTCTAGCTAGGTGAATTGCAAAAGAAAAAAGCACGTACATACGTGTACGTGTAAAAGTCTTGTCTTTTATTTTTGCGAATGTGCACGTGTAAAAGTTGTGTGTGCGTGTACGTGCCTAGTCCGGCATGCATGCATGCATGTGCATGCGGTTGAAGGTTTTTTTTGACGTGATGCAGTTGAAGGTTTTTTTCGATGTGATGCGGTTGAAGGTTTGAAGCAGCTACGATGCGTTATAAAAAAACAGGAATAATAAAAGAGGGTAAGCACGCACGTACGTACGTATGAGGTGTACGTGCACTCCCTCAAATCAAATCAATTGATGAAAAAGAAAAAGGTGCACCTGCGGCTGGGCGGAAGAGGGAAGACCCGGCCGGACTTGTTTTGATTCGCCTGGCTTGGACACGCCCGTAGTTGGAGAGGGTTTCTTTCGATCGCTTCTTTTGATTGTTTCGGTTGGATTGGATTTGAGGCGCTGGTAGTACGTGCAGACTGCCCTCGTTTCGTTGTTTCGTTTTCCATGCATTGATTCCATCGACGCCATAAAGCCAACCGCGCGGGACTAAACTACACCGGTTGATCTAAGAGAGCTCACTTGGCATAGATGAAGTACTACAAAATATCAAAGCGGTATGACAAGGTCACGGCCGAAGACGTAACGCTCCAACTTGTGCTTAACCATCCGGAGCTGAGCCCACTCAGCCTTTAACAATTTGACACCCTCGAGAACAGCAAAATTCTCTGTTTTCTCAAGGGCATAGCCATACACATCCTCAATGCTCTCCTCTGGGCAGGTAAGAAAGAACCTGGCAACGCAGACTTGACCGGAGGCGAGCGGCACAATGCTGGCGTCTGTCTGGGTCCAATCTTCTGGCCTGTTCACGTCTGTCCACACATCCTGCAGCACGGGCAGCCTCAACTCACACGAGGCAGTGAGGTCCGATGTGCAGAGCTGCAAATCGTCGGGTGTGAAGCCAAACCAGAGGTTGTGCTCAGGGATGTACTCGACGCGACCTTTGAACGGCAGTGCCCAGTTGCGTAGTTTGCTCCACGCGCCACTCGCGATGTCATACGAGTATGTGCCGGCGCTAGATGTGGATATCCAGATCTGTGAATTGTCAACCACGGCGTAGGCACTGATTTCAAAGGGCATTGGGGCATCGCGGCAGCTGGATCGATCCACCCCGTCGTCGTCGTCGGCAAAGAAAGGCGGTGGCTGGAGGGAATACCAGCACCAGTCTTGGGCGTAGCTAGCAGGCAGGCGGGTGTGGAGGAGAGCCTGGAAGCAGTCCCGATCGGGCAGCCGGCCAGGGTTGCCGCTCATGATGTATAGGCTGTCGCCCACGGCAATGGAGATGGGGTCGTTAATGGGCTTGCGCATCTTGGGCATCCCAGTGCGGAGCAAGCGCGAGCCGTGGTTGTACAAGAAGCTCCTGCCGATTTGGTCCACGGCGAGGAGGTTTTCCCGGCCGGGGCCGAAAGCCATGAAATTCATCCACGCCTGTTCGCCCTTCCTGCAGGGCCAGTCGAATGACAGGGACGGCGGAGATAGCCGGGCGTCCGCTGGCCGTCGATGAACTGCTCGAACCGCTGGCCGTGACCGGGCTAGGCGAAATAAGTTTGCTGGGTTCAAGCAGTGAAGGCTGAAGTGTCTGGGGCCGCCGTTGCAGCTCATGGCCAACCGATTCACAAACCGGCTGCCCATGGCGATGGCGGGCGGACCTCCTGATAATCATAAGAAAGAACAGGGAACTCGTTGAATGTTTGTGATGATGATTCTCGTTTCTTTTCTTGGTAATATCAAAGAACCATGTACAGTACAGACACGGAGATTATCGTCAGAGATTCGCGGAGTACCTGAGGAGTGGGGTTGGGATCCAATTGAACCCGACAATTTCTTGAATGGAGACTATCAACTCTCAACCACGCAGCCAAGAACAAGATCTATATTTTGTTGGCGAAGAATTGGGTATGCTTGGGGAGGAGCGCTGTTTTATACTGGTGGCGGCGCAAGGAAGACTGAAGAGGGAGTAGATCCGGTGCGATTCCTACCCTAACGCCTTCTATCGTGGGTTAAATTCGTATGTAACTTTTCGAGTAGATGATTTTTCATATAAAAAACTTTTTCATCCGAGTTCGTATGCAAAAGTTATGCCCATTTCAAGAAATTCCAGAGAGATTTTGCAAATAAAGTCGAAATTCATATTTGTTAATTTTCCCAACAACTAGACCACATATCACATGGGAAACTTATTTTATTTTATTTTTTTGACATTTCCATCATTTTCTTTTGTTTTTTCTAAAACTGAACAGGCGGTGCAGGGGGGGGGGTAGAGTTTGATGGGCCCTTTAGTACCGGTCCGTGCCATGAACCGGTACTAATGCCTCAAAGCCCATTAGTACCGGTTGGTGGCACCAACCAGGACTAAAGGACTAACCTTTAGTCCCGGTTGGTGCCACCAACCGGTACTAATGGGTATCGCACCCTTTAGTCCCGGTTCGTGGCGCCATCCGGGACTAAAGGGCCCAGGTGAACCGGGACTAATGCCTTAGCCGCACGAACCGGGACCAATGCTCACATTAGTCCCGGTTCGTGACTGAACCGGGACTAATGTGAATATTGCCTTGTGACGAAAGCCCTGTTTTGTACTAGTGAATGCTAAGTCTAGGAGTTGAACTATGTGAGCTGGGGATATAATAAGTTGATTCGCATGTGCGTAGCTAGCTAGTGACGCATGTGCGTGTGTCACTGGTACTCCCTCCGGTCCTTTTCGCTACGCGTATTAGATTTGTGTTGAGTCAAACATTGCAAAGTTTGACCAAATTTATGTTAAAAAATATCAGCATCTACAATACGAAAAATATATATATATATATATAATATAAAGGTACATTTCCAATATTGATTTGGCATTGTGAATATTGAATCTTTTTCTAGAAGTTTGGTCAAAGCAGAGATACTTCAACTTCGGACAAAACTTGTATGCACTAGTAGCGTGCCCGTGCGTTGCCACGGGCTCTTGAAATAGTTTACAAGAGTTACATGTTAAATTCCACATGTACAAACAATAAAACACAAATACAATTATTTAATAACTGAAGTTCATTTTTGCAACGTAAATTGATAACATGAAGAAAAATTAACGACATGTCCATGTAACAAACCAGCGATGTTCCAACTAAACATCTATTACAAAACTATTAATATCTAGATGATGCGCTTAAGTAATTCTTTCACAATATCAGGAAAGTTTCCTTTAGCTTCATTCCCACGATGTTTTAGCAAGTGTAATAAAAACTGCTTCCTCAATTCATACCCATCCTGCACAAACAATACATGTAGTTATTATGAAAATTTCACGCCGAAGGTCTTAAAACATGTAACTGACAATACTCACCGTGCAAATCGGCTTGACCAATTCTTTACCGTTCCACCAGAGCATAAAATGAAAAACAAAATAGCCAGACACATTCCTGCAAAACTTTAGATTAATAATATATAGAATATAGTGATAACAAAAGTAAATGTTTTTGTTTTGAATCCATTACCCGTCTATACTCGTTGGAACACCGAACGGAAATAAACGTTGCCATTTAGATATATCATAATTCCAACCAGGCAGCTTTATTTCGAGTGCTTCTTTGAAATCCCTTGCAAAACTTTTTAATTTCAGTGCATGCCTCAATTTTTTTCCTCTAACGATTGTGATGTTTGAATAGGATCCAGAATATATAGACGACGTGCCTCTTTCTCGATGACGTACAAGATGTATCGGCCGATGGATGCATAGGGAAGATAAATCTACAAGTGGAGCTATTAGAAACAACAATAAACCATGATAACAATGGACAAAATACTTTACTTACCTTGTTGCACAATGAGATGTCATTGTCCATCCCAGGCCAGCTATCAAATAATGTTGCCAACGTCTGGATACTTTTCTTCTCGCAAAACATCTGAGCTCGTGTTGACTCTAGCATCATGGACTAAGTAAAAAGAAAAGAAATATTGCTTCAACATGTTGATGCTAATGACACATAGAATGAAGAGTTACGATAACTTACACAAAATCGTAGATCCATGTAGTGCACAGGAGGGTCTGTGAACAATACTCCCTCGTCACATGCCAGCATACGCACGGCTGTGTTGAAGCAATCATTGTCCATGGGCTGCTCTATGTTAAGTATGCACTGAAGTTTCTTAAGACTTAAGCCCATTGGATCGGGTGTCGAGCTCCGGACCCATACCTTCCTATAAATTGGATGGTAAGAAGAACAATAATATACAACCTCACATTAAATATTGATACTTGATACTTACTCCAAACAACCGGCATCATCGATCGACATGATGTAGTTGCAGAGGCCGGCAAGTAATTCACGTTGGTCCGTGGGTATGATAGTGATTGGTGCAGGACGTTTGTCTTTGACTACGTCAGATGGATTGTCCAGTATCTCGAGATCAGAATTAGCTAAATTTTCTTGATCGTCAGGTTGATGGTATATGGGACCTCCTTTTAGCTTATTCAGCTCCGAATCGAGCAAAATGACAGCTAATTTTTGTCGAAAATGTTTCATATCCTCCTACAAGATATATATAAAAACAATTTATATATTATTTTGAGATAAAATAACGAGATAATGTATAAAAACAAAATACCTGGGTGAATTGGTCTGACAGTGCATGTGATGTCCAGTATTCCATATAATTTAGCATAAACAGTCCACATGATACGCTATAATATTATAAAATAATGCTTTAGAATACCACACAGATGAATCAAATAAACAAACCATTGTAACAAGTGCTTACCCATCGGTTTGTATTGCCTCATGAAACTGCTCTACAACCGTCCATTTTGTAACATTCAGATCGGGCCACTTATGACCTCTGATAAAATCCGGTCTACGCTCTACAAGTTTCAGACACTTCTCGAGTCCTAGTAACTATTTTATATATAAGAAATAGTAGGGATCAAGGCAAACAGAAACATATGTTAAGATGAATAAAAATAATAGATAGTTACCGTAGTAGCAAGGTCATTGCGTTTGACCCGAGAACCAAGTGAGTCCAATACTTGAATCTCACGTTTTTTGGCGTTGACGACTGCTAGATACCAATGGTAGCTCGGCATGTTAATCGGAATGAATAACTGGTGTAACTATCATACAAGTCACGGTCGCAATTAGATATAAATATTAATAAATCATTATACATATGAATTAATAAAAACAATACATAATTATATGCATGAATAACGAGACAAAAACTAACCATGTCTTGTTGTAGATAAGTATTAACATGATGCACGATGCGGTGATATTTTGATGGGTCTATGTCTCTTTCCCCGTCTTCTTTTATCTGGCCAGATACAAACGTGCTAACAACGTGTACCTTTTCACCCGCTCTGTCTTGTAGATGGTCGTGACCAAGCATGCAATATACGTAAGCATTTATCACCTGTAATCAACATTTAGATTTTGTGTACATTTTATAATATTAAATATTGTTCATATTATTAATTACAAAGTTTGTGCAATTGGTCTTACACCGTCATGTAAGAACATATCATCTTTCATAAGGCATTCCAAATCGTCGGTTGATAACAAGGCATCTCAAATGTCCATGAACTGGGTATTCTTGGGGCAGACTTGATTGATTCGATGACTGTAATATCCCTAGGGGTACAAACATAGTCTGTCGAATTCATAAATAAATGAGTCAATTTAGCAATCAAACTGAGCAAAAATAGTTGAATACAAGAGGCAATATCACAAAAATAAGATTGATAGTAATATTAAAAAATACCTTGTGAGATAACATGTAAATTAGCATCCTTTTTTGGTTTGTTATGAGATATAACCTCTTCGACATTTTTATGTTGTGAATTTTTGTCCCCTTGCAGCAACATCGTATATGAACCCTCAATGGATTCTTTCCGTGCATCTCCAAAGTCCATATCCATGTCTCCTATATTCTGAAAAAACAAAAATATAAAAATAGACCTTTCGTGTTTTCATGTATAATATACATACAGAGGAAGGTTAGCTATATGCACCTCTTCTCGTGGTGTTTCAGTGCGGTCTGTCATCGTTACATCAGTGCATATGTCGGAACCCATCACTTTGTATCTACGCTGAAATATATATAATGAAATATAAATGATGTTTTCTACTGCATAATATAATCATATATAATATCTGAAAAAATAGTAATGACGCCCAGCAGCAGCAACCATGGATGAAATTTATTTATTTTAATTCCCAATTAGTTAGTAGTAGCGCGGGGCCTGACAATCTTCTTAATAATCAAGAAAACATCAAAGCTTTTGGCTCGTGTTTGAATTTATTTACTCATACTCATTTCCTCAACTAAAATTCAGATATATCAAATGTGTTTTTTACCAGTATTTTTTTCAACTTTTATAGATATTATTTATACAGGAAACCTTTTAAAGCATCAAATGATTATGACTATAAAAATAATGGATTTTATTAGAACAATGTGAGGTGAATCAGACACGGCCGATAAAAAGAAGACCATTTCTTTTTTGGATCGGACAACGCCATGATCAATCACAATCTCTCCCCGTCACTGCCTAGTACAGTAGTCTACGTAGTAGTATTAAGAAAAAAACGTCAGATTTCTCAAAAAAAAACGTCAGTCATCCTCTCCACTGCCGCCTCACATTCTTCTCTGGATAGTTCCCCACCACTGTCTCACAATCTCCTCCATTCCCCATTCTCTCCACCACAACCAGCGCTCCCTGGTCAGGCCGCCCCCTCCCCTTCGTCACCACCGCCGGCGCTCCCTGGTCAGGCTGCCCTCCCCTTCGTCACCAGCGTTGCCGCTCCCTAGCAGGCCGCCCCTCCCCTTCGAATCAGATCACAGAAGTGGCCGAGGAGGTCCTCGAGCTCGGCATGCTCGCGCCAGTGCTAGGCGCCGTTGGATGCGGACGTGGAGGCTCGGGACTTGCACGCCCTACTCTACCCTGTTCCTTCCAATCCGGCCCCGAAGTGCTCGAGGAGGCGCTCGAGGTCGGCATGCTCACCGGCGACGCTGGGTCCCTCCATCCTCCTGGTTCCCTCGCCATCGCCAACATGAGCCTCTCCACCCTCTCCCGCGCGATCGTCCAGGTCCAGGTAATCTCTCTCTCCCTGACCCTGCCGTATGCTCCTCCCCGTCAATTCGGTTAGTCGCCAGGTGCATCACCTCACTGAGATATCACCATGAATATTCCTTTTCAAGACTGTCCATATTTTGTTCTGTTAAAGGGCTTTGTTAGAAAATCTGATTTAACTGAGTATTATTCGACTCTAAATTGCGGCCCCTTCTGGTTGTGAGTGGATCCAAGAGTTCACATGATGCAGTATCTTTTTGAAAGATGATACATTATCTTCATAAAAGAAAGGAAGTTGGAGGAGTTATTATTGAAGAGGGATTCAGTGGTATGTGCTTCTCAAGAGCTAAACTGGAACAAGAAGTGCATGACTCTCATGCCTACACTAACTAATCAGGTAGCATATGCAAATTTTTAACCATACTACATCCAGATATGACATTTGAATATAAAAACTGGCAATTCATATTATAAAATGGAACAAAAATGGGTTTCGCGTTTATTCTTTAGAGAGTGTGTTTTCCTTTCAAGAATGGAATATGAGAAATCATTTGCTTAGTTGGTGGTTGTATTGATGATTCGGCCCTTAATGGTTCAGACTTCCCGAAGGAGAAGAAGGAGGTGCGGAAAGAGGATGGGAGCAACAAATCTGAATCAAAGAGTATGCTTTGTTGTGGATCTTCTATGGAATGTTGTTGCTAGTAACCAAGCATGCTTTCTCTTTAGTTCCTCTATGAAAGTAGCATCAAATTGGGATTTTGTTGATGATTTGCAAAGCTTAATTGAGACATAATTCTCTCAGTTCCCACTTTTGCAAATCGTGATTGTTAGTTGAAGTTAGTTGGTTCTCCCGATCCCAGTTGCTTCTAATGCAGGTCTATAGTCCTGAGTTTAGTGGGTGATTATGTACGATCTTGCGATGATTATAACTGCAACACTTGAGGGTTGGTAGTAGCACATGCCCAAGGCTTGATGAACTCGTATGGCTTTTGTTCTCTTTCTTTTGGAGGGGAGAACTCTTCCACTTGCTTCGGCCTTTTCATCAGCTTCCATGCTGCAGTTTGACAATTTTTATTTCGGTGATATTTTTTGGGTTCCCCTTTTCCATCTTTTATGTTTGTCGATGGGTCATTAAAACAGAAAACGGTGATGTATGAACAATTTTCACCAATGATTTATTCATTGTGTCCACTAGTGATCTTTTGAGATACTGACGCTTGTTTTTTTGGAATTAGGGGTGAGAATTACTTATCGATGACTCGGGCATCAACTCTTGATTTTCGGCGGAAGACACAGGGTCAGAACAACTGGTCTGGGCCGTTGCGCCTAGTAAATGTCATCAGAAATAAATTCCCTACCTACAAGAATGGTACGAATGGGATAGTCATCAAATTTGCTGATGAGCCAGAAACGCCATGACTTAAGGAGTCTGTTGCCAAAGAGACAGCAGATCTGCTTGATCGGCGTCAGCGTCTTTCAGTCCACGAGCTCGCAATGAAATTTGAGAAGGGCCTCAGTACTGCCACATTATTATCTAATGAGGTATGGGTCTTCCTGATTCCTGAACACTCATTTAGCAATTGGTCCAGTTATTACAGACCTTAAGTTATTGCATTGGCTTTAACTCTCAGGTTAAATGTAAACAAGTGGCTTTATTGGAGCGAGACATCCTTCTGAAGAATCTAAAGAGTGTATTGGAGTCACTGAGAGGACAAGTAGCTGGCAAATATAAGGATGAATTTGAGGAATCAGTATCTATGGTTGGTTTTTCTTCTTTTGAACCATATTTACAACCACGTGAAGGATTATTGTTCCTCAGTGCGTTTTTAGAGTATCTTTAATGACGCTGCAAGTGTTCTAAACTAACCAATATGGTTTCTTAAAAGAAGTCTCCAGCTAAATATATATGCCTAAATCATCCCTTTGTTTGTGAGCACTTTAATAGTTTGACACTTTCTATAGGTGGATATTTTAGCAGTTCAGCTGTCCAAAAGAGAAAATGAGTTGCTTCAGCAGAAAACCGAGGTCACGAGAATAGCGACTTCACTGAAACTGGTGAGTTGATCCTCGTACTTTGGAAGTATATTTATTCTATGGACCTTTGTAAGCACATTTTAGTACCATGATCCATTCTGTGTTCTCTGTTTACAATGTACTATCAAATGTCATGTGTATTTTCGCTGCTTGCTACTGGCTTTGGAGGAAAACTTAGTTCCGTCGTTTTTAAATGTAAATTATCTGCCATGATTAAGCAAGCCAAGCTGAAGTTTTGCCTTTGTTGGGACTTCTGAAACAGACTATCAAACAGTACTACAAATTTGAAATGGTGTTCTTTCCTTGCAAATGCACAGCAAATTTTCAGGGGCCTGCCGATGGTTTGTTGAACAGCAAATTTTTAGGAGTTCTGCCTGATTTTCTTACCATGGTTAAGAAAATAACATGCTGGCAATGATTTGTGAGTAAAGCATGTTCCAATTCCTCTTGGATTGGCGTGTCGTTTTAGTATTTTTATAAACATCATTTATCCATATCAAGTATGCTTAATCTTGGTATATTCCCATTTTTTCATTTTCACAAATCACTCTTTCTATATCGTTCACAGGCTTCTGAAGATGGTAGGAGAATTGTTGACGAAGAACGAACTAATGCACGCATGGAGATTGAAAATGCTAGAGCTGCTGTACAAAGAGTTCAAAAAGTACTTCAAGAGAAAGAGAACAGTTCACAAAGAATTGGAAAGCAGGTAAATTGTATATAATTTTATGAGCAGCATATTATCTTGTTTTCTGTACTTTGTACCATGCTTACCTGGAACTTATGCCTGAATCTGTATTCCTTATATATTCTTTTATTTATGTCATATACAATTACTCCCCTTGACTTCTGTACAGTTTTTCTGTTCAAAACCAGTGGTAGTTTATTTTAATTTAACTATGCAACCTTCTACGTACTGCATCATACAGCAACAGATCTTCCTGCCAACTTTGCTTTTATTGCTTGCTTGTCCAGATGCTGTGCTTTGACACTGTCCTCAATTTGTTATATTCATTGTATTACTTGCTCTATCTTGATAATGTAGATTCATTCGGTTGGGATATAGTTGGTATTAGAGTATTACATATCCATTGTGAATAATTTTAGACTATTCCATCGAAGCATTTTGTCCTCAAGCAATTTCTATTACATGTAATGACTTAATATTATGACTCTGATGATATATATCTTCAAGCAGTCCTATTATATTTGTTTGTTTTCTGGCATGTTGAAACACTTAATAAGTTATTTGTTTGTTTTTCTGGCTCAAATATATATATGAGATTTCATTAAAAAGTTAGGCAGTCAACTATGGTCATGACTTCAAAGTTAGGTGTATGACACACGTGCGATGTCCAGAATAGACTATTAGCCTATAATATCTGAAAGAGCTGTTTGTATTCAGTTGCAGCCCACCTAATAGGACTGCTTGATTAGATCTACAGTCAATTGTATTGGCTATGATCTTTTTATAAGATGGCACTATCTCCACTGGTGTTTTTTTCGGAATTTGATGGTATGCCTGACCAAACATGATCCTAATATAATAACTGTTACCCTTTTACAGAAGAGGAAGATCTAGAAATTTGCATACCTAGAGGAACTCGCCTTCTTGATGCCCCTTGCTTACAGAAGGTACTCCTCGGGAATTTGTCCTCCAAGTCTGGGTATTTTGATCCTTTGATATCTGTGATGGGGGAAGGGAGAGTAAGGAGGGGGATGAGGGATGGCACATGAGGTTAACATATATAGGTAGGCCATGCAGGGGAAGGCTGGGTAGCAGATATCTTTCCTTTTTTCAGATATATTCTTATGTATGGTGCAGATATCTTTCCTTTTTCAGATATGTACTTATGTATGGTGCAGATATCTTTCCTTTTTTCATGAAACGCACACCTCTTAATAAATTAGAAAATATGTCAGAAATCAGAACTTACTAAATAATTAAATTGTTGTATTAATTAAATAAACAACTTATCATTGATTGCATGCCACTAAGTTACTTGTTTGTTCTTCTAAAATTTTCCCATACAAAAACGAAATATCTTATTTGTCTATTTAAATATTTATTCTTTTTTTAATATTGTTCAATTTGAAGAGGTAAACATGAACTTTCTATATATTTTATGTGTATTTAATTAGTTCAACATGTACTATAAATCAAGTTAAATTAACAAACAAACAATCTTAAATGTTTTGTTTCTGAAAGATGGCAATTAACAGCCTTCGGATTTTGTTGTTTGCACAATCAAAACACAAATGCACCTAATGCATCATCGATCTTTTGCAAGGTCGACATCGACTGAGTACGAGCGGCCGTAGGTCACAAGGGGGCGTGGAACTGCTGCAGCCCATCTGTGACAGAGCAGACTCCTGCGAATTTGCCCAGCTAGGTACATCCTCTACATGGTAGCAACTTGAAGAAAATTCTTCCTTTTTGCTTCCATGACCTGATATCCTCCTCGCTGATGTATCGAGGAGCCGTGACCCGGCCTCACAGGAAGGGCCAGGGCGAAGACGTATCCCCGACGGCCAAGACATGGCCACGGTGGTGATTTTTGATGGTGAGACAGAGCAGACTCGAGCGACTTTGCCCAGCCAGGTACATCCTCTACACAACTACATGGTAGCAAATTGAACAAAATGTGACTTGATTAGTATAGTAGCTTAGTAGTAGTAGGTTCCTGTACTCGCAAGTTTATGTCGAACAATCACTGCACCGGATATGCAAGCCTGGGATTATATATGTGTGGGGGTCTGTGATATTGTGAGTACAACAGCAACCAGCCCACCAGGTTCCCTTTGAAACCACTTAGCCCGACCTGAGTCAAATACAAGGCCACTGTCATCTTTGAAACCACTTAACCTCAGATAAGACCCCCAAGGTTGATGGTTTTAGGATGTTGATGGACAAGTCTGAGGGGGCCAAACCTAAACAAAACATTTTTTATCTAATTTTCATCACCCCTACTTGCTGAAGATCCTGCAAAAGTGTACGGGCAAAATGTGTTGAGATCAAATGGTTACTTAATTTGTTTTCTTTACAAAAGACCGTAGTTTTCAAATGCCAGCTTGCTTATGGTGTACAGTTGACACAGGTATCAGATAAAATGCACACACTCGTAATCTTGTTGCACAACACTGGGATCAGATTTTTGACAACATTATACAGTAGACTGAGTAAGATATAAGTAGGGAACATTCTGTAATGTGCTTATGGATATTGATAGCAGAACAGATAACAAAATTGACTTGAAGCACAAGCCCAAACCACTGAAGCTTCTGTTGGCTGATGCAGTCTAACTTCTCGCCCATCTCGCGGCTCATGTGGTTCACCCAGTCCCCTACTCCTGATTTCCTATAAACCAGGAATTACCAAATTAAACTTTGTTTCCGTGGCTAACGGCCCCAACCTGGTTAACTTATAGGCTGGTAAGTGTCTCAAAACTGGAGAGTCTCACCACCTCTTTAGCAACACCAGAGCTCTATCCTCCTCTTTAGTCAGTGGCACGCTGAGGAATTTAGCTAACTTGCTCACAACTTGCAACGGGTGTGAGGACGTATTTTACACCAAGGCACCCGCGGTGTATGTAACTCCTTAAATTATGAAGTTATCATTGATTTGTATGCAACTCATTAAAATTCACAGCCTGCACACTAACATATCTAATGTTACCGTGGTTTTACTTTTTTACTGTAGGTACTGATCAATAAGAAAAACTATTCCTTCTCATTTTTGTTACTCTATTCAGGAGCACGTAAAAGATAATCAGCGTTTATTCGCTAGCTGGAATTAAAGGCAACGGCGAGAGAGCAAGATCAAGGACAACTTCAAAATTTAAGAATATATGCAAGGTACGTGCCGTATGACCGTCATATGTTTGTTGACTATTCTCTAGCTGGAATGTGATTATTTCGGACGAAGAAAACCTCGTATAGTATAACAGTGCATGTATGGATGGAGTTATACTATACGAGGTAGTATATGGTGCCTGTATGACCGTCATATGTTTGTTGACTATTCTCTAGCTGATTATTTCCGATGAAGAAAACCTCGTATAGGATGGAGTTATACTATACGAGGTAGTATATGATGCGAGGCACGGAATGTCTGAAAACATCACCTGCCGGACATTGAGTACGTTGTGAACCTGCCATGGTCCAACACAAAAGTACTTAGGTTCACCTGGAGCAAACCTGGTCTAAACTATCTGGTCTACAAACATAAAATTTAGATAGAAGGAAAGATAGATATACAACCAACATAGCTAGTGGATGCCACCATCAACCACTCTTTAAACTTTAAAAATATTTCAGAAAATGTCATCTGATCATCTGATCAGCACGGGCATTCAAAAAGATTATTACCTTCAAAATGCCTCCGGTTCACCGGGAGCAACAAACCTGCTCCTGACCGCACAGGTATTATAGTACAAAATATACATACAAGCCAAATTATATAGATAGAACCAAAACAAGCAGACAACATTGAAGCGAATACGAAGCTAGAGGGTGCCATCAAAGCATTTATTCCCTACATATATATAATCCAATACATTATTCATATTGCCAAAAGGATAAATCTGATATTTGATCCCTAACAAAGCTCTATTGGCTTATTATATCTGCGACATTTCAATATGCATCAGTCCATAGTCATTCGTCCAAAAACCTCAAGGCCGCTGTAATTTCAGCTGGGATGTTTCCAGCTGCTTCATTGCCTTTGATCGTCAGCATCTGGACCAGCAAGTTCTTTCTGAGCTGTATTGAATCCTAGAAAACATAAAAAAATGAATTGTTATATATATATATATATATATATATATATATATATGTAGGGAATACATTGTTGAAGAATGAATTGCACAACAAACCTATGTGAGTGGAAGAACATAAATTTATATTCAACAATGATATGGAAGAGAGAAACTTGTTATATATGCACCTACCGAAGTCCTGGAAATGTTATGCCCGAGAGTATCATCTTGGTGAGCCATCTCCTGTAGGAGTTTGAATCCAGAGTCCAGGCTCTGACAAAAAAAACTCCATATGTTAGAACCTATACCAGTGAGGCTGTCTTGTGCATGACCAATTAAAACTATTACCGCGGGGCTGTAATATAGGTATGATCTTGTGGCCAATCCATGAGTTGGGGATTCAAACCAGGCCTCTCCTGTTGCAATACACTGCCAAATTCTTTCAGAACTATCAGGGCTTCCTTCTTAAGTTCCTTGTCATGAAAGTCCTCTGAGCCTAGGAATGACTCGTTAGAATGATCAATCAGGAGAGTCCTCCTATTTTCAATATTAACTGCAAGGAGGCCGTAGGAGGAATCCACCAAATACAACGGCAATAGGTACTACAATAGGTATACAAAGTTAATGGTGAACAGATAGTATACACACCAACTTTTAAGAAGGAAAATCCTTACAATGGACGGGGTCATGAGCACGTTGTATTTCGGCAAAGGCCGTACAATGACATTGTTAATCAACAAGTTGGTGCGTTCAGCTTGGCATAAGCCAGTCTGACTCAGCACCCGTGCTAGGCCATGGAATTGCAAATCAAACATATGCGCGGAGCCAACAAAGTCTGTTCCTGCGTTCCTTTGTATCGCGTCGCTACTAAGCTTACGCACTGCGTTCCTTTGTATCGCGTCGCTACTAAGCTTACGCACTGCAAAATCGAAGCAGCTCGGATTGACCCATGTATCACCTCGCATGGTGTCTTGGATAGTCCGTAGACTTAACTCGATCACGAATGGACGAGGGCTCCTTATCCATATTGTGCTGCAAACAAACCGGCATGATAAAATCAGGGTATCATAAAAATATTGTACTTCAATGTGTGGGCAAACAATAGTATATTTTTTCAAAACTTTAGAAAGGTCTGAAATGTATGTACCTAAAAATTGGAGTTGTAGTGTCATTTGAGGACATAAGTACTATTTCATAAGATAACCAAATCTATTATGATATGTTCGGTTGCAACTTGTTCCTATTACAGTTATGATAAAATCTATAGATGGTACATGTATCATGCACCAGGACCCGTTGCAATATACTACAGTTCATAGAAAATTTGTAGTTTAAAATAACGTGCTGTGGATGGTACTAACATGGCGTAATGTAAAAGGATAATATTAGCGCATGACCAGATTTTTGCAACCACTACGTTAGATCTTAAGAACCTTATGGACTTAGAAAGGATCGCATGATCCTAACCAGTGCATGCATGCAACAACTTATGAACGTGACCAACTCATCGACGTGGATTAGGTGAAAGAACAGATTTTTACTCGGGTTTAAAATAAGAAGCCGATAATGCATAATATAATGGTACTGATCTGCAGCTAACAATTGCAAATAAATTATAGATAGAGTTTAGGGCTGCCAGAACAAACTCTAACTGCTCCTCGATTGAGGAAAGCATGACGTAGTTGTATATGTACTCGACTGCGTCGTTCACTCCATCAAAAATCGGCATTGCAGCCATTGGCACGGGCAGAAAGTCGTCTTAGCACCAGGACGAGCGAGCGAGGGGGCAGTGGACAACGGTGGACTCACAGCCGGACCATATATATGAGTGTCGGAGGGGAATCGTCCGGCACCAGGTCGGTGACGCATTAGCATGTTGTATGGATTGGAAGGTGCCCCTTATCATTCCATCTGTGCATGTTTCATTACAAATCCTTGCTAATAAAAGGACAAGCATATGTTTTTCTTCCATACTCCACTGGGCAAATAAATATACGCCGGATTATATATCTATTATATAGGTCTCCCTTTCCCGATCGGAACAAGCATAATTTAACTTTCCTTATAAACAAATCCGATTAAGGGAATATTAATGGCCACACTGGGAAACCCATTGAACGTATGGTAGGCCGGACCGGGAGATTGGACACTATAACGTTTTGGAAGGAAATGACTTTAAGGATAATTATAGTTCTAATTGACATATCCTGGCCGGGAGGAATCGTGGGCATGTACTCGGAAGGTGGCCCATATCCTTCCGTAGTTACAATATTCCATAACAAAAACTATAGGAAAACATGGAATAAAATTATTTTGGTTGCATGCTCCACCCGCAAATGTATCAACGCCGGATTATATATTTCCTAATTTATGTCTCCTTTCCAAACTTTGCCTCCAGATATATAGAAAGAAACAATTAATTTATTTCCCAAATATACGTCAAACACGGGCGTCCGAGAAATATCAAGAAACACAACGTTTTTTCTTCTTCTGTTTTTGTCCTCCTCACCACGATCAAAAAGCCCGCGCCACTTGTAGAACTATTGTTTCCGTGTGTAGAAAGAAACACAACGCACGGGCATACGGCAATCCTTGATTCCATGTACAAAATTAATTATATTATCTTTGGAATGTCATAATGCATGATAGCATGCGATAGCATCTGTCAAGGTAAACGTATTTTCCTTTTTGCGCTGCACTGTATATTAAAAAATTTGAACCTACACTGAAAGAGATTCATACGTGTAGCTCAAATGAGAGTAGACAGGTTACCATTTGAAGTCCATTATTGACAGTTTGGTCATCAAATATATATTAGTCAAATATATAGTTCTGAACTTCACAGTATATGGCTCCGAAATATGACGACACTGTTAAATAGATTTTTTTATTGAATATCACATATTATTAAACCTCCAAGACATAAGCGAACACTTCATAATGTGACAATTGGCAACAAAATGTTGCATGCAAAGCGTTCATACATTTTTATATCTAAGACAAATTGTGCACTTGTGTACACAGATACTTCTAGCCTCCATTGTGCCTAGCTTGAACAACACCATTGACGTACGCACGTGTTTCGTCAAGTGTCATGAGGCTGGCTTCATGGATATCTACGCTAAAAATCAGTGTTATATAGTAGTGACATAGTATTACATAAAAAATACATTGACAACAAATGTAAAATAGAACGCAACCCCTACCTTGTAAAAAAATTCAAACATATGGAAATTAGTAATACCAATGCAGTAAAGAAAATGTTCAGCTACCATCTTCTAATTAGTACAGATATGGTTCTATCAGCTGACTGCTCCGTATAGGATGTCAGAAATCACTGCCGGAGCACATGAATAATTTTGCAGGATGAAGTCTCCTGTTACAGACACACTTTTGGGCACTATGGCCACTATCACATGGCAACCCTGTCACAAACGGCTAGGTCACAAAGGGGAAGCTGGATAAATCTTCGTGGCTGGGAGCTCTGCAAAAGTCCTCCAAGCTTATCTTTTAGGAGTTATCTATCTCTAATAATTTATTTCTTAGATTCATGTTGCCCGGGTTTGATTCATGTTGCACCAGAATATCCATAAGTAATACAGAAGCTTGCTCTAGATAATTAGCTAAGATCCTTACTCGCCATGCTAGTTGCTAGGGACGTACCCAAAAGAATAATCTGGTGCATGCTCTGATCAGAAGGTAAAAAGAGAAACCTAGTATTACATGGCATCTAGAGAAGGATACACATTTTGATGAACATTTAAACAGTTGATACCTGCACAGCCAATCGTCTTGGCTGGGTACAACCTATAAGTCGACCACCCTCAGCCCAACCAGCGTCCTTAAGATACTGCAGAACGATGCTTGCTCTCTGAACCAATCCTCGCCAGGTCCTAGTTTAATGCAGCCTTGTACAATTTTTTAGGTTAGAACTCTTTCAGATCCGCAGTAAACTCATGAAGGTACATGAACCAATGCAAAAAATAAAAATGAAACTTGAACTGAACTGATAAATAATTAGTTCAGACGCGTGAAAGTACAAGTAATCAATCTTTTTTCCAAAGATTGCACACTTCAGCGATCAGACATGTGCATTGTCACATTCTCCAGAGTCGCACGGGCATTTGAACATATTTGCAAGTACGCAGGCTACCATTTTATTATTTATTAGATGTACATATGCAAAATATATCTTGAAAAGCTACACAAACTTCCCTTCTGCGTGTGTTGGTCTTATAATTCAGACCAATCATAATCCTATACTTCTGACCTATCAGAATAATACAGGGATAATAAGGACGCCAATAAATTTACATTCAACCATATTATCAAAATATCGAAATAATAACAATGGATATGATCACTTGCCGTAACAAAAAAGTTTCATTGCATGTTCCAGGTATTTTCCAGGCCAATCATTATATCTGAATCACATATTACACATGAAATACTACGGTGGGTGACATGTACACTGCCAGAAACATTGCGATAGTAGAAAAGATATAACAGCGATGATGGTGCCAACATGATGGCTGATTATTGAAATGCAGTTAGTAGCTCAACTAAATGGAGTATACCTCCAACTATCAAAATACCAAATAAAAAAGATATATGTAAAAAAACGAATTACAATAAATCTTGACCATCACAAGAGTAAATGTTGTGTCATTACATAACCTGCCGGTCTATTAAGACCGGACTTCAGCCTGTAAGGACTTCCTTGTAGACGATGTTCTTCATCGAGGTTAGTAATGACACGGTCAGTCTTTTTCGCTTCTTTGGATTGTCCTTTTGCTTGTTGGACTTCTCCTTCAGCTTCTCCTTCTGAATGAGTATCTTTATGTTTCTCTTTGCGGTGGCTCGAGACAAAGCAACATAGAGTTAACCATGAGAGAACACGGGATTGGGTAGGTAGACACCAACAATCGGGATTGTCTGCCCTTGAGCCTTGTTAATGGTCATAGCAAAGCTAAGCCTTATAGGAAATTGCTTCCTCTTAAACTTGAACGGAAACATGTCGTTTTCAGATGGGCAGAGAGGTATTCAAGGAAGGAAGACCCTCCTGCCAGCGTGTTGTCCAATCACGATTTCTGCATCAATGGTGTTCCTCTCAAAACCTCTAACAACAAGCCTAGTGCCGTTACACAATCCATTTGCTGGATCAATGTTCCTTAGAAGTATGACAGGGCAGTTCAGCTTTAGCTTGAGTGCATGCGGAGGAAGACCGTTAGGAGTCAATCCATTCAGAAACTCCTGAGCGTAGTAGCCATATGGGTCGTCCTCCGCACTGTCAAAGCTATGGTATATTACTTCATCTCCCTGAAAACGCTCTATCATGCGGATGTTTATCTTGTCGACATTGTCGTTTGTCGTGGAAAGGATTGCTCGAGATGTCATGTAATTTGAATCAGACATGTTGTCATCTAGACTCGGAAACACGTGGTGAATAAGCTTCTCTAGGTCGTCAACCTCACCTGTAGACGACAGACAAATGTCTTCAGGGAGTAGTATGTTGCCTTGATCGTCGACTTCCTCAGTGCCATTGCCGACCCTTAGCAAGTAATTTGCAAACCACGTGTCATTATGAGCCCTCATGTTGGTGATGAGCCGAAGCTGCCGCATACCCTTCCATAGATGAGAACTTCGTAGGGTTGCATCAATTATCTGGCCCCGCGACCCCCTTCTGACGACCGGAAGCACCTGCCTAAAGTCCCCGCCAAAAACAACAGTCTTTCCTCCAAAGGGTCGATCGCGTATTCCCATGATGTCGCGCATGCTATTGTCCAATGCCTCGACCGCTTGTCGTTTCGTCATGCTGGCCTCGTCCCAAATTATCAATGAGGCCATCCTAAGCAGCTTCGCGGTCCCACTCTGCTTCGTGAAGCTGCACGAGGCTCCATCATCGCAACTCAATGGGATCTTGAACCTCGAGTGGGCAGTCCTGCCGCCAGGCATGATAGAAGCGGCGACGCCCGACGTCGCGGTAGCGATACCAATATTGCCATCGCTCCTCACCTTGGCAAGCATCGCCCTGTATAGAAAGGTCTTCCCTGTACCTCCAGGGCCATCAACAAAGAATACACCCCCATCACCGCGTTCAACAGCCGCTAGTATCTCGTCGTATGCGGCCCTCTGCTCCAAGTCCAGGGAAGATGCCAATTTAGTATCATCCACGTCAAACTCAACAGTTGATTCCTCGATGACCTCTCTTGCCTCACCCTCGGTTGGGTCAAACGCATCATCTATGCTTGGAAGAGCGAAATCAACAATGTCTTTACCCATGGACTGCAACATACCCCTAATGTCAAGCAACACCATCTGCTCCACCTCGATAGGGGACGTGCGTGATCGACGATAGTCATCTGACATAGGATCGAGGTGCCTATCCCATAAACCACGCACGTCGCTTGGCTCGCAGTGCACCAAGATGGTTGCGAAGAGCCTCCTAAGAGAACATGGCATCGCCCACTGCTCAGCCTTAGTAAGACAGTTGTCGAGCGTGTTGTCTGCCTCGATGAGTCCCAACCTTTCAGCAGCTTCTCTAAAGCTCCCACATAGAACGCCGTCCACAGTGAGCAAGTCGTCGAAGGATGTTTTGCCCGTAACATGGTTTAGCAACACACGCGGGTAGTATCGGTCACCCTCGGCAGGATTGGCAGACACGATGCGACCTATTTGAAAACGCTCGACCCGCGGCTTCCAAAACTTCTTTTTCTTCTGCCACGTGAAGCTTCCGGGAAAATCCTTGTACAATATATGCCTAGCCCGAGGGTGTTCCTGGTTAGCCTTGAAATACTCCGTTAACATGGACTTTGAATTATTTTCGGAGGCGACAACATTCTTCAAGTCAGCCTGCGCATTGAATGCGACCCTGTGCATATTCGGGAGATGAAGAGGCAACTACAAGACAGGTGGGTAATTGGCGCAAAGTGGAAAGCCAAATATCCTCCACATAGCCTCCGGAGGGGTGATCCACCTTGCATCAACGTATCTCTTGATCTCATCAATGTTACCATCGGCGTCGGGATGGTCGATGCTGAAAGAAGCCTTATCATGGCCCTTGTAAATGTACTTGTAAAGATATTTGACGGCCTTTATGCTGGAGCAGACCTCAACGTTGATGTGGCAATTGAACATCCGCAGCAGGTATGGGTTATAAGGCACAACCCATCTGTTGTCCAACATCTTCCCTCGGACCTTAGCACGCCTTCCATCGTCTCTACGCTGATAAATTGGGTATGAGTCCTTCCCCTGTGATGTGTTTTCATTGAACGGCCGTGGGTATCTGCACTTGCATCTGTTTTCTTGCATGCAAACATTCTTCGGGCTGAGAGCACTGCATGGTCCGTGCATCATATGTTTTACCACCATAGCATACAATTCCGGATACTTATGCTTGTCTGGGAGCTCTGCGGAAATGAGTCGGTCATACTGCTCCGGGACGATAAGCTTATATTTAGAGTCCATGATCAACAAAAAATGTGCGTGGGATAGGCCCCTTTTTTGGAACTCGACTACGTATACATATGCGACAACAACACCCAGGATATGCTTCTTGAACAACATGTCCTTCATAGCCTCTAGCTTGCCATAGAACACGCGAGCCACAATATCAGGTCGGTCTTGCGCCGTCTGACCAGGCAGCAACTCATTCGTTATCTCTTCCCATTTAGGATTGCAAGTCATGGTCAAGAAGATGTCAGGCTTCCCGTATGTATGGACAATTGCCATGGCATCCATATGCCTCTTCTTCATGTCGCGGTCGCCACCAGGGTATGTTCCAGGGAGCACTATTCTTACCCCAACAGCGCTTGCTCGCGTCTCCCCCGATGTGATTGCATCAACAACTGCTTTATACAAGTCGGCACGAATCTGCGTCTGGTTTTTCCTGTACCACCTCAACCGACAACTTTCAATCTTGACGTACATGTCGACCGCCCATTGCTGCAAGAGGCGTGCTCCACAGAGTATGGGATTGAAGATTCCAGGCCGTGTCTGCAGCATGTAACAGTAGTAGTCTCTGACAAAGACGCACAACCTGCTATTGCCCTCTGCACATGATTGAGTACCATCAAAATGAGGATATATTCGAGAAATAAGATATTATTTGTAGCAAAATGGGACGCAGACGGCATACCTGCATCCTCATCATCATCATGGACCAGTTAAGAATGTAGTACAACCTCCTCCGTTACATTACGTTTAAGTAGCTTTGGATGCCAACCTAGCTCCCCCCTTGGATAGAATAGGGGATAAGACAACGGGTCATATGCTCCGGAGGTCACACGTATACTATGCCTTTCGTTGTTGTTACCACAAAGTGTTATCCTCCGGTCAAACCTTTTTGCTAGGTCGTTGCCCTCAACCCAAATTGCAGCGACCTCAGATGACAACGGTCTATTATATCTTCTTTGGTCAAGCCTCTTATCGGTGTTTAGGTCTATCCTATAATCATCGAGGTTGTCCTTGTGTGCACCCAAACTCCTAAATTGCTGGGAGTACGGGTTTTCTTTGAGTATGTCTACTAACTTCTTCACGACATCCTGGTCTAATTGCTTGGTGGCCACCTTACGATGAGTTATGGTTGGGTCGTCATCATAGAAGTACAACTGCAGATGTTCTGGACGGGAGCTAGGCCCGAACGAATGCACATTGTGGTAGATGGAGCCGTGCGCACGGAATGTGTACACCCCAGACTTCATGTTTGTGTAGTTCTCATCAAGGCTGACGCCAAGGGTTGTGAAGGCGAAATGCCCGTTAAAGAACCGTATGTTCTCCCGAAAATGTCTAGAATCTGCATCCATGCTTGACCATAGCCTCATCAGCTCTGGGATTGGCTCCGGTTGTTTAAGTTCGATCTGGCCATTGCGACAGCAGAACCCGTCGGTCTCAGAGACAAACTTTTTGGCCTTGCAGTGTTTGCAGTTTGCGTCGAGCTTCAGGATGTGAGTGGTGTCGGGGATGTTTGTGTAAACAAATTCTAATGGATCAACCTCGCTAGGTATAGCAGACGACATGCTCCCTTCCTCGTCATCATCCATGTTGTCATGATCGGACCCTACGAGCATTTGTTGAAACATAACGTTCAAAACAAAAATTACAAAAAAAAAATATTTAACTACAATATAGATGCACGCCGTCCTACTTCATATCTGACCATACCTTCGTTGCGAAACATGTAGTACTCCTCATCCATCAATTCGGCTGCTGTCGGCTCATCGCCCATGATGCCGCTTTGTAAAAATTCGATGTCCTCTGGACATTCGTCGTTGCGAATGTCACAGTAGATAACATCATGTTAGAAGATGGTTGCTGATAATGAGCAGAAGAAAGTGACATTAGCAATTTCATACCTTCGATACCAACAATGTAATTCGTCTTGTTCGTCGGAGGGTCGCCATCAGATGAATCATCTTCGGCGACCCGAGAGATGGATGATGCGCGGCAGATTATTGTGGGACATTCAGAGGTTGAGTTTGCTAGGTCTGGACGTGGGAGCGTGATGGATTCGTTGCATGGGGTGTTTTTTCTTCTGGCATAATTGGCCTTCCTCTAAGCACTTGACTCCCCCTTCTCAATCACTGACATGCTTTTGCGACGTTGCATTCGCTTCTCTCGTACTTTTTCATTCACTATTTCTCTGACATCAACAGATACCTTGTCCTTATTCCGCTGATAATCTGCACGCCTCTGTGCGTTTATTTGCTCCCTTTGCGCGTTTGTTAAATGTCTTTTCCGCTCATTATCACATTGCCTCCTAGCTAGATCATTGTCATGAGTGACAACAGACGCGTCTAATGTTGAATGGGGAAATGTTGCTGCGTCACCCTCGAATTCTATATAGTTGGAGCTATTAGGGTTGGCTGGTTTCGTAATGATTTTAAAACATAGTTAGAACCAATATTATTTAAGACGTCTATAGGAAAAAAAACCATGATGGTGCATTAATATGCAGCATTAAACTGTACGCATCGAGCATGATGGTGGCTATAAGAATATTTAGCTATGAGCAGCAAAACAAGATATGTAAGTCATGGTGAAAATATAGATCATGTTTTACCTGATAACGAAAGTGGACGTATGTTTTCATCATGGATAAGCTTATCCTTTTTCCTCCTATAAGCAGCTCTCTGCAGGGCGTTTCTACGATCTCTCTTGAGTTCTTCGTCGGTTTTTTGCTTTGTTTCTTGGGTGTTATTCAAGACCACATCTGATGTCGATCAGGACATTAGAGAATAAAACATAACAATGACAGCAATTGATGATGGAATATGCACAAATCGATTACCTTGTACCTCCATGTCATTAATGAGACCAGATGTGACAGTAGTTGTAGCATGAAATGTCATCGCATCAACCGAGAATGATGTATAGTTGGAGCTAGTTGGGTTGGAAGGTTAAACAAATTGATGAAAACATGTGGAAAACTTAATCATTAAGACATGAAGTCGGGTACTGAATATAATGGTCAAAACCTTTAGAGGTTACCAGATAAAATAAGGGCCTGTGCATGTTCATCTTGGAGATTCCGATCTTTTCTCTACCGATATGCAGCTCTCCTCAAAGCTTTTTTACGGTCTCGTTTGCGTTCTTCTTCTGTTACTTGCGTATTTTCTGTGCTATCATTCAAGTTATCTACTGATGTCTTCCTTGGGTTTCTCTCAAAAGCGAAAGGTAAAAACAACATGACAGCAAACGAGTATGGAAAAAGCACAATCATTTTACCTTTTATATTTTTATCTGCAATTACATCAGACGCTCCCATAGCTTTAGGAGGATATGTTGATTCATTATGCGAGATTGATGTATCAACCGAGCTAGCTGGGTCATCTGATATAACATGCTTGGTTAGTATTTATTAAAATGGCTGAACCATGAATGCTAGGATGTAACATAAAATAATCTTACTTGAATTACAAAGGGGACGAAGATCAACTTTCCTGTGCTTATCATCTCGCGTGGGTTTGATTAGCTGCCCCAACATATGATCTGCCCCAACATTAGTTCCTATAGTTATCCACCACGGGCGTTCAGAAAGCAAAGAGAAGTTAAACATAATCACAAATAGTATGATTGTCAAATACGCACATATAATTAACGACATTGTAAATCTACCAAATAAGTACCAGGGATCACATATGAAGGTTGTTGAACATTTGTGATATCACATAGAGTACGTCGGTGAACAATCGGCCCATCGTCTAGATGGTTTATAAAACCATCTGACTTCTTAGTGCGATAAGATGCCCGCCTCCACGCGTTGATAAGATCCCTATGGTCTACCATTTTTACAATAGGTATGAGAGTTAGAGAACAAAAAAAGTATCGATGTTGATACAACATCTATGAAACCAACACGGGGAACATCTATGAAGTCAGGTTACTATAACGATTAATTTGCATACTATAGGTATTCAGAAAAAACCAAGAGTAGTCAGCAAAATCACGCTTAAATACTTACCAGTCTTTGAAAGGGATGGCTGATTATACTCTTGTAACCTGACCATATCCTCCTCTTTTTTCTTCCGATAAGATTCACGCCTCTGTGCGTTGAACTGCTCCCTTGTTTCGCCAACGTTTTTTTTCTTCATTAAATACAGCTACTGTTGCATGCTGCTCGGAAGTTTTGTCATCTGCATTACGTTAAGCGTAAAAACCACAAAGCCCATTAAGCTCATCTGGGAGATGTCGATTTGGAAGCTGTATAAGCATGCCTGTGAATACCTTGAGTATCATCTCGTAGCTTAGTCGTACCATCCTTATTATTCTCAGAATACGACGGAATCCCGTCGTTTGAAGGTTCCCGCCCTACATCTTAGCAATCAACAAAATATACGGTATGCACGAAACATTAGCAGCAATCTTGACACAGTCTTATACCTGCATGTAAGGGTATGAAGTTTGCATTGTAGTCTCCAACATTTGTCCCGCCCGTAAGTACTGCAACACATAATGCATTCTGCCACTTTCAGAAATCGATGTGAAGCAACATTTATAACCAATCTCCGGACAGTATTATACCTGATTCCGTCGAGTAGACGTTATCAACAATTTCAGCTACGGGTATGATGCTCGCATTGTGTTCTGCATCACTTCTCCCGCTTGTAAGACCTGGAAGACATTATGCATACTGTCATATATTCAGGTCTCGCAACTAAACGAAAACATGGTAGAGTGCATCATACCTGTAGTTACGTCATCTTCAGGTTGATGTTCGCCGACCGTGCTTTTTGAATTCCCCATATGCAACTATTGAATGCCAAAAATCATGAAGACAGAAATGGTAGTTATTTGATGACATTCTGGAAGGGTTATTGTTCTACATATATACTGCAACCTGTTGCTAGCATATACTGCAATTGTATTTTATTCTACATAAATACTGCAATGGCACTTTCATCTACATCTTCTACATCTCTGTACTTTCTTAGAATGCAAGTGTTTTTGTTCTATCTTCAGTTCAGCACAAGTGGAAACATACTCTAGGGTCCTGTATGGTTCGTGTTTTCTTTTTTGCCATATTTATACAAGTGCAGGATGCAGGATACCCCTTGGTATTTTTTTTTGCCAATTGCCATCTGTAAACATGTGTACACGAGTCTAGTTTTAACATGGAAAAAAACCTAAACTATGTAGAACAGAAATCAATCTCGCAGGCGGATCCATCCCTGTGAAAGCACTTGCCATGGCTGTATGACATGCGATGGATGTATGGGCTGTGAGATGTATGAGATGCGATTGTATGGCATTTGAGATGTATGAGATGCGATTGACGTATGAGATGGTTTGTATACCTATTTTTCGGATCCAGGACGTGTTCTGGCCGGATCCTGGACGTGTCCGCTTATCCTCGTCCAGGATCGGCGCCGGATCCTGGATCAAGGGCGAGGAGTTCAGCGCGGCGGCAAAGTGATGGAGGGCAGCGGCGACCTGATCCAGGACCCGCGCCGGATCGTCGAGGTGTTCAGAGCGGCGGCAAAGTGATGGAGGGCCGCGGCGACCTTGTCCAGGATCGACGCGGATGGAGGACGGCGAGTGAAGCGGGGCGGCGACCTCGACCAGGATGGAGGGCGGCGAGGATGGAGGGCAGCGACTGAAGCGCGGCGGCGCAGGGATGTAGGGCGGCCATGAAGGGTGGCCTCGCTCGAGAACAGGACTCGTCGCTGGTTAACCGTCGTAGGTTTTTTTTGTCGCAGGTTAACTTTCGTACGTCTTTTGAGGGTCGCATGTTGATAGGTGCGGGTTCGGGCCTCAGGAGGAGGTTTTTTCGGTTTGTGATGTCTTAGTCAGAGGTGGGAGGAGGTACCAAAATAAACCGTGAGAGGTGGGACTAAAAAACACCTGGAAGCGAGACTACCAACTGCTCCCTTAGGAGTAGAGATACTAAAAAGGACCGGAGGTAGTATGAGGGAGATAGACGGATAGGAGCACGAACGACGTGCAAAAGTTCTTTTTTTTAACAGGAACGACGTTAAAAAGTTTTTTTTAACAGGAACGATGTGCAAAAGTGTTGTGCGCGCAGTCGCGTCTAGCTAGGTTAATTGCAAAAGAAAAAAGCACGTACATACGTGTACGTGTAAAAGTCCTGTCTTTTATTTTTGCGAATGTGCACGTGTAAAAGTTGTGTGTGCGTGTACGTGCCTAGTCCGGCATGCATGCGGCTGAAGGTTTTTTTTGACGTGATGCGGTTGAAGGTTTTTTTTTTTGACGTGATGCGGTTGAAGGTTTGAAGCAGCTACGATGCGTTATAAAAAAGAAAAACATGAAGAATAAAAGAGGGTAAGCACGCATGTACGTACGTATGAGGTGTACGTGCACTCCCTCAAATCAAATCAATCGAAGAAAAAGAAAAAGGTGCACGTGCGGCTAGGCGGAAGAGGGAAGACCCGGCCGGACTTGTTTTGATTCGCTTGGCTTGGACGCGCCTGTAGTTGGAGAGGGTTTCCTTCGATCGCTTCTTTTGATTGTTTTTTGATTGGATTGGATTTGAGGCGCTGGTAGTACGCGCAGACTGCCCTCGTTTCGTTGTTTCGTTTTTCATGCATTGATTCCATCGACGCCATAAAGGCAGCCGCGCGGGACTAGACTACACCGGTTGATCTAAGAGAGCTCACTTGGCATAGATGAAGTACTACAAAATATCAAGGCGGTATGACAAGGTCACGACCGAAGACGTAACGCTCCGACTTGTGCTTAACCATCCGGAGCTGAGCCCACCCAGCCTTTAACAATTTGACGCCCTCGAGAACAGAAAAATTCTCTGTTTTCTCAAGGGCATAGCCATACACATCCTCAATGCTCTCCTCTGGGCAGGTAAGAAAGAACCTGGCAACGCAGACTTGACCGGAGCCGAGCGGCACAATGCTGGCGTCTGTCAGGGTCCAATCTTCTGGCCTGTTCACGTCTGTCCACACATCCTGCAGCACGGGCGGCCTCAACTCACACGAGGCAGTGAGGTCCGATGTGCAGATCTGCAAATCGTCGGGTGTGAAGCCAAACCAGAGGTTGTGCTCAGGGATGTACTCGGCGCGACCTCTGAACGGCAGTGCCCAGTTGCCTAGTTTGCTCCACGCGCCACTAGCGATGTCATACGAGTATGTGCCGGCGCCAGATGTGGATATCCAGATCTGAGAATCGTCAACCACGGCGTAGGCACTGATTTCAAAAGGCATTGGGGCATCGCGGCAGCTGGATCGATCCACCACGTCGTCGTCGTCGACAAAGAAAGGCGGTGGCTGGAGGGAATACCAGCTCCAGTCTTTGGCGTAGCTAGCAGGCAGGCGCGTGTGGAGGAGAGCCTGGAAGCAGTCCCGATCGGGCAGCCGGCCAGGGTTGCCGCTCATGACGTATAGGCTGTCGCCCTCGACAACGGAGATGGGGTCGATAATGGGCTTGCGCATCTTGGGCATCCCAGTGCGGAGCAAGCGCGAGTCGTGTTTGTACAAGATGCTCCTGCCGATTTGGTCCACGGCGAGGAGGTTTTCCCGGCCGGGGCCGAAAGCCATGAAATTCATCCACGCCTATTCGCCCTTCCTGCAGGGCCAGTCGAATGACAGGGACGGCGGAGGCAGCGGGGCGTCCGCTGGCCGTCGATGAACTGCTCGAACCGCTGGCCGTGACCGGGCTGGGCGAAATAAGCTTGCCGGGTTCAAGCAGTGAAGCCTGAAGTGTCTGGGGCCGCCGTTGCAGCTCATGGCCAACAGATTCACAAACCGGCTGCCCATGGCGATGGCGGGCGGACCTCCTGATAATCAGAAGAAAGAACAAGGAACTCGTTGAATGTTTGTGATGATGATTCTCATTTCTTCTCTTGGTAATATCAAAGAACCATGTACAGTACAGACACGGAGATTATCATCAGAGATTCGCCGAGTACCTGAGGAGTGGGGTTGGGATCCAATTGAACCCGACAATTTCTGGAATGTAGACTATCAGCTCTCAACCACGCAGCCAAGAACAAGATCGATATTTTGTTGGCAAAGAATTGGGGATGCTTGGGGAGGAGCGCTGTTTTATACTGGTGGCGGCGCAAGGAAGACTGAAGAGGGAGGAGATCCGGTGCGATTCCTACCCTAACGCCTTCTATCGTGGGTTAAATTCGTATGTAACTTTTCGAGTTGATGATTTTTCATATAAAAAACTTTTTCATCCGAGTTCGTATGCAAAAGTTATGCCCATTTTAAGAACAGAGAGATTTTGCAAATAAAGTCGAAATTCATATTTGTTAATTTTCCCAACAACTAGATCACATATCACATGGGAAACTTGTTTTATTTTATTTTTTTGACATTTCCATCATTTTCTTTTGTTTTTTCTAAAACTGAAAAGGCGGTCCACCGGGGGGGGGGGTAGAGTTTGATGGGCCCTTTAGTACCGGTTCGTGCCATGAACCGGTACTAATGCCTCAAAGCCCATTAATACCGGTTGGTGGCACCAACCGGGACTAAAGGACTAACCTTTAGTCCCGGTTGGTGCCACCAACCGGTACTAATGGGCATCGCACCCTTTAGTCCCGGTTCGTGGCACCAACCGGGACTAAAGGGCCCAGGTGAACCGGGACTAATGCCTTAGCCGCACGAACCGGGACCAATGCTCACATTAGTGCCGGTTCGTGACTGAACTGGGACTAATGTGAATATTGCCCTGTGACGAAAGCCCTGTTTTGTACTAGTGAATGTTAAGTCTAGGAGTTGAACTATGTGAGCTGGGGATACAATAAGTTGATTCGCATGTGCGTAGCTAGCTAGTGACGCATGTGCGTGTGTCACTGGTACTTCCTCCGGTCCTTTTTGCTACGCGTATTAGATTTGTGTTGAGTCAAACATTGCAAAGTTTGACCAAATTTATGTTAAAAAATATCAGCATCTACAATACGAAAAAAAATATATATATATAGTATAAAGGTACATTTCCAATATTGATTTGGCATTGTGAATATTGAATTTTTTTTCTATAAGTTTGGTCAAAGCAGAGATACTTCAACTTCGGACAAAACTTGTATGCATACTAAAACGGACCGGAGGTAGTACGAGGGAGATAGACGGATAGGAGCATGAACGACGTGCAAAAGTTCTTTTTTTGAACAGGAAGGACGTGCAAAAGTTTTTTTTAACAGGAACGATGTGCAAAAGTGTTGTGCGCGCAGTCGCGTCTAGCTAGGTGAATTGCAAAAGAAAAAAGCACGTACATACGTGTACGTGTAAAAGTCCTGTCTTTTAGTTTTGCGAATGTGCACGTGTAAAAGTTGTGTGTGCGTGTACGTGCCTAGTCCGGCATGCATGCATGCATGTGCATGCGGTTGAAGGTTTTTTTTTGACGTGATGCGGTTGAAGGTTTTTCTTTTGACGTTATGCGGTTGAAGGTTTGAAGCAGCTACGATGCGTTATAAAAAAGAAAAACAGGAAGAATAAAAGAGGGTAAGCACGCACGTACGTACGTATGAGGTGTACGTGCACTCCCTCAAATCAAATCAATCGAAGAACAAGAAAAAGGTGCACGTGCGGCTGGGCGGAGGAGGGAAGACCCGGCCGGACTTGTTTTGATTCGCTTGGCTTGGATGCGCCTGTAGTTGGAGAGGGTTTTTTTTCGATCGCTTCTTTTGATTGTTTCGGTTGGATTGGATTTGAGGCGCTGGTAGTACGTGCAGACTGCCCTCGTTTCGTTGTTTCGTTTTCCATGCATTGATTCCATCAAAGCCATAAAGCCAGCCGCGCGGGACTAGACTACACCGGTTGATCTAAGAGAGCTCACTTGGCATAGATGAAGTACTACAAAATATCAAAGCGGTATGACAAGGTCACGGCCGAAGACGTAACGCTCCGACTTGTGCTTAACCATCCGGAGCTGAGCCCACCCAGCCTTTAACAATTTGACGCCCTCGAGAACAGCAAAATTCTCTGTTTTCTCAAGGGCATAGCCATACACATCCTCAATGCTCTCCTCTGGGCAGGTAAGAAAGACCCTGGCAATACGGACTCGAACGGAGCCGAGCGGCACAATGCTGGCGTCTGTCAGGGTCCAATCTTCTGGCCTGTTCACGTCTGTCCACACATCCTGCAGCACGGGCGGCCTCAACTCACACGAGGCAGTGAGGTCCGATGTGCAGAGCTGCAAATCGTCGGGTGTGAAGCCAAACCAGAGGTTGTGCTCAGGGATGTACTCGGCGCGACCTCTGAACGGCAGTGCCCAGTTGCCTAGTTTGCTCCACGCGCCACTCGCTATGTCATACGAGTATGTGCCGGCGCCAGTTGTGGATATCCAGATCTGTGAATCGTCAACCACGGCGTAGGCACTGATTTCAAAGGGCATTGGGGCATCGCGGCAGCTGGATCAATCCACCCCGTCGTCGTCGTCGGCAAAGAAAGGCGGTGGCTGGAGGGAATACCAGCACCAGTCTTGGGCGTAGCTAGCAGGCAGGCGGGTGTGGAGGAGAGCCTGGAAGCAGTCCCGATCGGGCAGCCGGCCAGGGTTGCCGCTCATGACGTATAGGCTGTTGCCCACGGCAACGGAGATGGGGTCGATAATGGGCTTGCGCATCTTGGGCATCCCAGTGCGGAGCAAGCGCGAGTCGTGGTTGTACAAGAAGCTCCTGCCGATTTGGTCCACGGCTAGGAGGTTTTCCCGGCCGGGGCCGAAAGCCATGAAATTCATCCACGCCTGTTCGCCCTTCCTGCAGGGCCAGTCGAATGACAGGGACGGCGGAGGCAGCGGGGCGTCCGCTGGCCGTCGATGAACTGCTCGAACCGCTGGCCGTGACCGGGCTGGGCGAAATAAGGTTGCCGGGTTCAAGCAGTGAAGGCTGAAGTGTCTGGGGCCGCCGTTGCAGCTCATGGCCAACAGATTCACAAACCGGCTGCCCATGGCGATGGCGGGCGGACCTCCTGATAATCAGAAGAAAGAACAAGGAACTCGTTGAATGTTTGTGATGATGATTCTCGTTTCTTCTCTTGGTAATATCAAAGAACCATGTACAGTACAGACACGGAGATTATCATCAGAGATTCACCGAGTACCTGAGGAGTGGGGTTGGGATCCAATTAAACCCGACAATTTCTGGAATGGAGACTATCAGCTCTCAACCACGCAGCCAAGAACAAGATCGATATTTTGTTGGCGAAGAATTGGGGATTCTTGGGGAGGAGCGCTGTTTTATACTGGTGGCGGCGCAAGGAAGATTGAAGAGGGAGGAGATCCGGTGCGATTCCTACCCTAACGCCTTCTACCGTGGGTTAAATTCGTATGTAACTTTTCGAGTAGATGATTTTTCATATAAAAAACTTTTTCATCCGTGTTCGTATGCAAAAGTTATGCCCATTTTAAGAAATTCCAGAGGGATTTTGCAAATAAAGTCGAAATTCATATTTGTTAATTTTCCGAACAACTAGACCACATATCACATGGGAAACTTATTTTATTTTATTTTTTTGACATTTCCATCATTTTCTTTTGTTTTTTCTAAAACTTAAAAAGGCGGTCCACGTGGGGGGGGGGGGGGGGGTAGAGTTTGATGGGCCATTTAGTACCGGTTCGTGCCATGAACCGGTACTAATGCCTCAAAGCCCGTTAGTACCGGTTGGTGGCACCAACCGGGACTAAAGGACTAACCTTTAGTCTCGGTTGGTGCCACCAACCGGTACTAATGGGCATCGCACCCTTTAGTCCTAGTTCGTGGCACCAACCGGGACTAAAGGGCCCAGGTGAACCGGGACTAATGCCTTAGCCGCACGAACCGGGACCAATGCTCACATTAGTCCCGGTTCGTGACTGAACCGGGACTAATGTGAATATTGCCCTGTGACGAAAGCCCTGTTTTGTACTAGTGAATGTTAAGTCTAGGAGTTGAACTATGTGAGCTGGGGATACAATAAGTTGATTCGCATGTGCGTAGCTAGCTAGTGACGCATGTGCGTGTGTCACAGGTACTCCCTCCTGTCCTTTTTGCTACGCGTATAAGATTTGTGTTGAGTCAAACATTGCAAAGTTTGACCAAATTTATGTTAAAAAATATCAGCATCTACAATACAAAAAATATATATATATATATAATATAAAAGTACATTTCCAATATTAATTTGGCATTGTGAATATTGAAATTTTTTCTATAAGTTTGGTCAAAGCAGAGATACTTCAACTTCGGACAAAACTTGTATGCTTACTAAAAAGGACCGGAGGTAGTACTAGGGAGATAGACGGATAGGAGCACGAACGACGTGCAAAAGTTCTTTTTTTTTAACTGGAAGGACGTGCAAAAGTTTTTTTTAACAGGAACGATGTGCAAAAGTGTTGTGCGCGCAGTCGCGTCTAGCTAGGTGAATTGCAAAAGAAAAAAGCACGTACATACGTGTACGTGTAAAAGTCCTGTCTTTTATTTTTGCGAATGTGCACGTGTAAAAGTTGTGTGTGCGTGTACGTGCCTAGTCCGGCATGCATGCATGCATGTGCATGCGGTTGAAGATTTTTTTTTTTGACGTGATGCGGTTGAAGGTTTTTTTTTTACGTGATGCGGTTGAAGGTTTGAAGCAGCTACGATGCGTTATAAAAAAGAAAAACAGGAAGAATAAAAGAGGGTAAGCACGCACGTACGTACGTATGAGGTGTATGTGCACTCCCTCAAATCAAATCAATCGAAGAAAAAGAAAAAGGTGCACGTACGGCTGGGCGGAAGAGGGAAGTCCTGGCCGGACTTGTGTTGGTTCGCTTGGCTTGGACGCGCCTGTAGTTGGAGAGGGTTTCTTTCGATCGCTTCTTTTGATTTTTTCAGTTGGATTGGATTTGAGGCGCTGGTAGTACGTGCAGACTGCCCTCGTTTCGTTGTTTCGTTTTCCATGCATTGATTCCATCGACGCCATAAAGCCAGCCGCGCGGGACTAGACTACACCGGTTGATCAAAGAGAGCTCACTTGGCATAGATGAAGTACTACAAAATATCAAAGCGGTATGACAAGGTCACGGCCGAAGACGTAACGCTCCGACTTGTGCTTAACCATCCGGAGCTGAGCCCACCCAGCCTTTAACAATTTGACGCCCTCGAGAACAGCAAAATTCTCTGTTTTCTCAAGGGCATAGCCATACACATCCTCAATGCTCTCCTCTGGGAAGGTAAGAAAGAACTTGGCAACGCAGACTTGACCGGAGCCGAGCGACACAATGCTGGCGTCTGTCAGGGTCCAATCTTCTGGCCTGTTCACGCCTGTCCACACATCCTGCAGCATGGGCGGCCTCAACCCACACGAGGCAGTGAGGTCCGATGTGCAGAGCTGCAAATCGTCGGGTGTGAAGCCAAACCAGAGGTTGTGCTCAGGGATGTACTCGGCGCGACCTCTGAACGGCAGTGCCCAGTTGCCTAGTTTGCTCCACGCGCCACTCGCGATGTCATACGAGTATGTGCTGGCGCCAGATGTGGATATCCAGATCTCTGAATCGTCAACCACGGCGTAGGCACTGATTTCAAAGGGCATTGGGGCATCGCGGCAGCTGGATCGATCCACCCCGTCGTCGTAGTCGGCAAAGAAAGGCGGTGGTTGGAGGGAATACCAGCACCAGTCTTGGGCGTAGCTAGCACGCAGGCGGGTGTGGAGGAGAGCCTGGAAGCAGTCCCGATCGGGCAGCCGGCCAGGGTTGCCGCTCATGACGTATAGGCTGTCGCCCACGGCAACGGGGATAGGGTCGATAATGGGCTTGCGCATCTTGGGCATCCCAGTGCGGACGAAGCGCGAGTCGTGGTTGTACAAGAAGCTCCTGCCGATTTGGTCGACGGCGAGGAGGTTTTCCCGGCCGGGGCCGAAAGCCATGAAATTCATCCACGCCTGTTCGCCCTTCCTGCAGGGCCAGTCGAATGACAGGGACGGCGGAGGCAGCGGGGCGTCCGCTGGCCGTCGATGAACTGCTTGAACCGCTGGCTGTGACCGGGCTGGGCGAAATAAGTTTGCCTGGTTCAAGCAGTGAAGGCTGAAGTGTCTGGGGCCGCCGTTTGCAGCTCATGGCCAACAAATTCACAAACCGGCTGCCCATGGCGATGGCGGGGGGACCTCCTGATAATCAGAAGAAAGAACAAGGAACTCGTTGAATGTATGTGATGATGATTCTCGTTTCTTCTCTTGGTAATATCAAAGAACCATGTACAGTACAGACACGGAGATTATCATCACAGATTCGCCGAGTACCTGAGGAGTGGGGTTGGGATCCAATTGAACCCGACAATTTCTGGAATGGAGACTATCAGCTCTCAACCACGCAGCCAAGAACAAGATCGATATTTTGTTGGTGAAGAATTGGGGATGCTTGGGGAGGAGCGCTGTTTTATACTGGTGGCGGCGCAAGGAAGACTGAAGAGGGAGGAGATCCGGTGCGATTCCTACCCTAACGCCTTCTACCGTGGGTTAAATTCGTATGTAACTTTTCGAGTAGATGATTTTTCATATAAAAAACTTTTTCATCCGAGTTCGTATGCAAAAGTTATGCCCATATTAAGAAATTCCACAGAGATTTTGCAAATAAAGTCGAAATTCATATTTGTTAATTTTCCCAACAACTAGACCACATATCACATGGGAAACTTATTTTATTTTATTTTTTTGACATTTCCATCATTTTCTTTTGTTTTTTCTAAAACTGAAAAGGCGGTCCACGGGGGGGGGGGGTAGAGTTTGATGGGCCCTTTAGTACTGGTTCGTGCCATGAACCGGTACTAATGCCTCCAAGCCCATTAGTACCGGTTGGTGCCACCAACCGGTACTAATGGGCATTGCACCCTTTAGTCCCGGTTCGTGGCACCAACCGGGACTAAAGGGCCCAGGTGAACCGGGACTAATGCCTTAGCCGCACGAACCGGGACCAATGCTCACATTAGTCCCGGTTCGTGACTGAACCGAGACTAATGTGAATATTGCCCTGTGACGAAAGCCCTGTTTTGTACTAGTGAATGTTAAGTCTAGGAGTTGAACTATGTGAGCTGGGGATACAATAAGTTGATTCGCATGTGCGTAGCTAGCTAGTGACGCATGTGCGTGTGTCACTGGTACTCCCTCCGGTCCTTTTTGCTACGCGTATTAGATTTGTGTTGAGTCAAACATTGCAAAGTTTGACCAAATTTATGTTAAAAAATATCACCATCTACAATACGAAAAATATATATATAATATAAAGTTACATTTCCCATAATGATTTGGCATTGTGAATATTGAATTTTTTCTATAAGTTTGGTAGAAGCAGAGATACTTCAACTTCGGACAAAACTTGTATGCATACTAAAAAAGACAGGAGGTAGTACGAGGGAGATAGACGGATAGGAGCACGACCGACGTGCAAAAGTTCTTTTTTTTAAAAGGAAGGACGTGCAAAAGTTTTTTTTAACAGGACGATGTGCAAAAGTGTTGTGCGCGCAGTCGCGTCTAGCTAGGTGAATTGCAAAAGAAAAAAGCACGTACATACGTGTACGTGTAAAAGTCCTGTCTTTTATTTTTGCGAATGTGCACGTGAAAAAGTTGTGTGTGCGTGTACGTGCCTAGTCCGGCATGCATGCATGCATGTGCATGGGGTTGAAGGTTTTTTTTTCACGTGATGCGGTTGAAGGTTTTTTTTTGACGTGATGCGGTTGAAGGTTTGAAGCAGCTACGATGCGTTATAAAAAAGAAAAACAGGAAGAATAAAAGAGGGTAAGCACGCACGTACGTACGTATGAGGTGTACGTGCACTCCCTCAAATCAAATCAATCGAAGAAAAAGAAAAAGGTGCACGTGCGGCTGGGCGGAAGAGGGAAGACCCGGCCGGACTTGTTTTGATTCGCTTGGCTTGGACGCGCCTGTAGTTGGAGAGGGTTTCTTTCGATCGCTTCTTTTGATTGTTTCGGTTGGATTGGATTTGAGGCGCTGGTAGTACGTGCAGACTGCCCTCGTTTCGTTGTTTCGTTTTCCATGCATTGATTCCATCGACGCCATAAAGCCAGCCGCGCGGGACTAGACTACACCGGTTGATCTAAGAGGGCTCACTTGGCATACTTGAAGTACTACAAAATATCAAAGCGGTATGACAAGGTCACGGCCGAAGACGTAATGCTCCGACTTGTGCTTAACCATCCGGAGCTGAGCCCACCCAGCCTTTAACAATTTGACGCCCTCGAGAACAGAAAAATTCTCTGTTTTCTCAAGGGCATAGCCATACACATCCTCAATGCTCTCCTCTGGGCAGGTAAGAAAGAACCTGGAAACGCAGACTTGACCGGAGCCGAGCGGCACAATGCTGGCGTCTGTCAGGGTCCAATCTTCTGGCCTGTTCACATCTGTCAACACATCCTGCAGCATGGGCGGCCTCAACTCACACGAGGCAGTGAGGTCCGATGTGCAGAGCTGCAAATCGTCGGGTGTGAAGCCAAACCAGAGGTTGTGCTCAGGGATGTACTCGGCGCGACCTCTGAACGGCAGTGCCCAGTTGCCTAGTTTGCACCACGCGCCACTCGCGATGTCATACGAGTATGTGTCCGCGCCAGATGTGGATATCCAGATCTGTGAATCGTCAACCACGGCGTAGGCACTGATTTCAAAGGGCATTGGGGCATCGCGGCAGCTGGATCGATCCACCCCGTCGTCGTCGTCGGCAAAGAAAGGCGGTGGCTGGAGGGAATACCAGCACCAGTCTTGGGCCTAGCTACCAGGCAGGCGGGTGTGGAGGAGAGCCTGGAAGCAGTCCCGATCGGGCAGCCGGCCAGGGTTGCCGCTCATGACGTATAGGCTGTCGCCCACGGCAACGGAGATGGGGTCGATAATGGGCTTGCGCATCTTGGGCATCCCAGTGCGGAGCAAGCGCGAGTCGTGGTTGTACAAGATGCTCCTGCCGATTTGGTCCACGGCGAGGAGGTTTTCCCGGCCGGGGCCGAAAGCGATGAAATTCATCCACGCCTGTTCGCCCTTCCTGCAGGGCCAGTCGAATGACAGGGACGGCGGAGGCAGCGGGGCGTCCGCTGGCCGTCGATGAACTGCTCGAACCGCTGGCCGTGACCGGGCTGGGCGAAATAAGTTTGCCGGGTTCAAGCAGTGAAGGCTGAAGTGTCTGGGGCCGCCGTTGCATCTCATGGCCAACAGATTCACAAACCGGCTGCCCATGGCGATGGCGGGCGGACCTCCTGAGAACCAGAAGAAAGAACAAGGAACTCGTTGAATGTTTGCGATGATGATTCTCGTTTCTTCTCTTGGTAATATCAAAGAACCATGTACAGTACAGACAAGGAGATTATCATCAGAGATTCACCGAGTACCTGAGGAGTGGGGTTGGGATCCAATTGAACCCGACAATTTCTGGAATGGATTATCAGCTCTCAACCACGCAGCCAAGAACACGATCGATATTTTGTTGGCGAAGAATTGGGGATGCTTGGGGAGGAGCGCTGTTTTATACTGGTGGCGGCGCAAGGAAGACTGAAGAGGGAGGAGATCCGGTGCGATTCCTACCCTAACGCCTTCTACCGTGGGTTAAATTCGTATGTAACTTTTCGAGTAGATGATTTTTCATATAAAAAACATTTTCATCCGAGTTCGTATGCCAAAGTTATGCCCATATTAAGAAATTCCACAGAGATTTTGCAAATAAAGTCGAAATTCATATTTGTTAATTTTCCCAACAACTAGACCACATATCACATGGGAAACTTATTTTATTTTATTTTTTTGACATTTCCATCATTTTCTTTTGTTTTTTCTAAAACTGAAAAGGCGGTCCACGGGGGGGGGGGGGGGGGGTAGAGTTTGATGGGCCCTTTAGTACCGGTTCGTGCCATGAACCGGTACTAATGCCTCCAAGCCCATTAGTACCGGTTGGTGCCACCAACCGGTACTAATGGGCATCGCACCCTTTAGTCCCGGTTCGTGGCACCAACCGGGACTAAAGGGCCCAGGTGAACCGGGACTAATGCCTTAGCCGCACGAACCGGGACCAATGCTCACATTAGTCCCGGTTCGTGACTGAACCGGGACTAATGCGAATATTGCCCTGTGACGAAAGCCCTGTTTTGTACTAGTGAATGTTAAGTCTAGGAGTTGAACTATGTGAGCTGGGGATACAATAAGTTGATTCGCATGTGCGTAGCTAGCTAGTGACGCATGTGCGTGTGTCACTGGTACTCCCTCCGGTCCTTTTTGCTACGCGTATTAGATTTGTGTTGAGTCAAACATTGCAAAGTTTGACCAAATTTATGTTAAAAAATATCAACATCTACAATACGAAAAATATATATATAATATAAAGGTACATTTCCAATATTGATTTGGCATTGTGAATATTGAATTTTTTTCTATAAGTTTTGTCAAAGCAGAGATACTTCAACTTCGGACAAAACTTGTATGCATACTAAAAAGGACCGGAGGTAGTACGAGGGAGATAGACGGATAGGAGCACGAACGACGTGCAAAAGTTCTTTTTTTTTAACAGGAAGGACGTACAAAAGTTTTTGTTTAACAGGAACGATGTGCAAAAGTGTTGTGCGCGCAGTCGCGTCTAGCTAGGTGAATTGCAAAAGAAAAAAGCACGTACATACGTGTACGTGTAAAAGTCCTGTCTTTTATTTTTGCGAATGTGCACGTGTAAAAGTTGTGTTGCGTGTACGTGCCTAGTCCGGCATGCATGCATGCATGTGCATGCGGTTGAAGGTTTTTTTTTTGACGTGATGTGGTTGAAGGTTTTTTTTTTGACGTGATGCGGTTGAAGGTTTGAAGCAGCTACGGTGCGTTATAAAAAAGAAAAACAGGAAGAATAAAAGAGGGTAAGCACGCACGTATGTACGTATGAGGTGTACGTGCACTCCCTCAAATCAAATCAATCGAAGAAAAAGAAAAAGGTGCACGTGCGACTGGGCGGAAGAGGTAAGACCCGGCCGGACTTGTTTTGATTCGCTTGGCTTGGACGCGCCTGTAGTTGGAGAGGGTTTCTTTCGATCGCTTCTTTTGATTGTTTCGGTTGGATTGGATTTGAGGCGCTGGTAGTACGTGCAGACTGCCCTCGTTTCGTTGTTTCGTTTTCCATGCATTGATTCCATCGATGCCATAAAGCCAGCCGCGTGGGACTAGACTACACCGGTTGATCTAAGAGAGCTCACTTGGCATAGATGAAGTACTACAAAATATCAAAGGGGTATGACAAGGTCACGGCCGAAGACGTAATGCTCCGACTTGTGCTTAACCATCCGGAGCTGAGCCCACCCAGCCTTTAACAATTTGACGCCCTCGAGAACAGCAAAATTCTCTGTTTTCTCAAGGGCATAGCCATACACATCCTCAATGCTCTCCTCTGGGCTGGTAAGAAAGAACCTGCAAACGCAGACTTGACCGGAGCCGAGCGGCACAATGCTGGCGTCTGTCAGGGTCCAATCTTCTGGCCTGTTCACATCTGTCAACACATCCTGCAGCACGGGCGGCCTCAACTCACACGAGGAAGTGAGGTCCGATGTGCAGAGCTGCAAATCGTCGGGTGTGAAGCCAAACCAGAGGTTGTGCTCAGGGATGTACTCGGCGCGACCTCTGAACGGCAGTGCCCAGTTGCCTAGTTTGCTTCACGCGCCACTCGCGATGTCATACGAGTATGTGTCAGCGCCAGATGTGGATATCCAGATCTGTGAATCGTCATCCACGGCGTAGGCACTGATTTCAAAGGGCATTGGGGCATCGCGGCAGCTGGATCGATCCACCCCGTCGTCGTCGGCGGCAAAGAAAGGCGGTGGCTGGAGGGAATACCAGCACCAGTCTTGGGCGTAGCTACCAGGCAGGCGGGTGTGGAGGAGAGCCTGGAAGCAGTCCCGATCGGGCAGCCGGCCAGGGTTGCCGCTCATGACGTATAGGCTGTCGCCCACGGCAACGGAGATGGGGTCGATAATGGGCTTGCGCATCCCAGTGCGGAGCAAGCGCGAGTCGTGGTTGTACAAGAAGCTCCTGCCGATTTGGTCCACGGCGAGGAGGTTTTCCCGGCCGGGGCCGAAAGCCATGAAATTCATCCACGCCTGTTCGCCCTTCCTGCAGGGCCAGTCGAATGACAGGGACGGCGGAGGCAGCGGGGCGTCTGCTGGCCGTCGATGAACTGCTCGAACCGCTGGCCGTGACCGGGCTGGGCGAAATAAGTTTGCCGGGTTGAAGCAGTGAAGGCTGAAGTGTCTGGGGCCGCCTTAGCGGCTCATGGCCAACAGATTCACAAACCGGCTGCCCATGGCGATGGCGGGCGGACCTCCTGATAATCAGAAGAAAGAACAAGGAACTCGTTGAATGTTTGTGATGATGATTCTCGTTTCTTCTCTTGGTAATATCAAAGAACAATGTACAGTACAGACAAGGAGATTATCATCAGAGATTCACCGAGTACCTGAGTTGTGGGGTTGGGATCCAATTGAACCCGACAATTTCTGGAATGGAGACTATCAGCTCTCAACCACGCAGCCAAGAACAAGATCGATATTTTGTTGGCGAAGAATTGGGGATGCTTGGGGGGGAGCGCTGTTTTATACTGGTGGCGGCGCAAGGAAGACTGAAGAGGGAGGAGATCCGGTGCGATTCCTACCCTAACGCCTTCTACCGTGGGTTAAATTCGTATGTAACTTTTCGAGTAGATGATTTTTCATATAAGAAACTTTTTCATCCGATTTCGTATGCAAAAGTTATGCCCATATTAAGAAATTCCACAGAGATTTTGCAAATAAAGTCAAAATACATCTTTGTTAATTTTCCCAACAATAGACCACATATCACATGGGAAACTTATTTTTTTTATTTTTTTTGACATTTCCATCATTTTCTTTTGTTTTTTCTAAAACTGAAAAGGCCGTCCATGGGGGGGGGGGTAGAGTTTGATGGGCCCTTTAGTACCGGTTCGTGCCATGAACCGGTACTAATGCCTCAAAGCCCATTAGTACCGGTTGGTGGCACCAACCGGGACTAAAGGACTAACCTCTAGTCCCGGTTGGTGCCACCAACCGGTACTAATGGGCATCGCACCCTTTAGTCCCGGTTCGTGGCACCAACCGGGACTAAAGGGCCCAGGTGTACCGGGACTAATGCCTTAGCTCCACGAACCGGGACCAATGCTCACATTAGTCCCGGTTCGTGACTGAACCGGGACTAATGTGAATATTGCCCTGTGACGAAAGCCCTGTTTTGTACTAGTGAATGTTAAGTCTAGGAGTTGAACTATGTGAGCTGGGAAGTTGATTCGCATGTGCGTAGCTAGCTAGTGACGCATGTGCGTGTGTCACTGGTACTCCCTCCGGTCCTTTTTGCTACGCGTATTAGATTTGTGTTGAGTCAAACATTGCAAAGTTTGACCAAATTTATGTTAAAAAATATCAGCATCTACAATACGAAATATATATATAGATATATAAATAATATAAAGGTACATTTCCAATATTGATTTGGCATTGTGAATATTGAATTTTTTTCTATAAGTTTGGTCAAAGCAGAGATACTTCAACTTCGGACAAAACTTGTATGCATACTAAAAAGGACCGGAGGTAGTACGAGGGAAATAGACGGATAGGTGCACGAACGACGTGCAAAAGTTCTTTTTTTTAACAGGAAGGACGTGCAAAAGTTTTTTTTTTGAACAGGAAGGACGTGCAAAAGTTCTTTTTTTGAACAGGAAGGACGTGCAAAAGTTTTTTTAACAGGAACGATGTGCAAAAGTGTTGTGCGCGCAGTCGCGTCTAGCTAGGTGAATTGCAAAAGAAAAAAGCACGTACATACGTGTACGTGTAAAAGTCCTGTCTTTTATTTTTGCGAATGTGCACTTGTAAAAGTTGTGTGTGCGTGTACGTGCCATTCCGGCATGCATGCATGCATGTGCATGCGGTTGAAGGTTTTTTTTGACGTGATGCGGTTGAAGGTTTGAAGCAGCTATGATGCGTTATAAAAAAGAAAAACAGGAAGAATAAAAGAGGGTAAGCACGCACGTACGTACGTATGAGGTGTACGTGCACTCCCTCAAATCAAGTCAATCGAAGAAAAAGAAAAAGGTGCACGTGCGGCTGGGCGGAAGAGGGAAGACCCGGCCGGACTTGTTTTGATTCGCTTAGCTTGGACGCGCCTGTAGTTGGATAGGGTTTCTTTCGATCGCTTCTTTTGATTGTTTCGGTTGGATTGGATTTGAGGCGCTGGTAGTATGTGCAGACTACACTCGTTTCGTTGTTTCGTTTTCCATGCATTGATTCCATCGACGCCATGAAGCCAGCCGCGCGGGACTAGACTACACCGGTTGATCTAAGAGAGCTCACTTGGCATAGATGAAGTACTACAAAATATCAAAGCAGTATGACAAGGTCACGGCCGAAGACGTAATGCTCCGACATGTGCTTAACCATCCGGAGCTGAGCCCACCCAGCCTTTAACATTTTGACGCTCTCGAGAACAGCAAAATTCTCTGTTTTCTCAAGGGCATAGCCATACACATCCTCAATGCTCTCCTCTGGGCAGGTAATAAAGAACCTGGCAACGCAGACTTGACCGGAGCCGAGCGGCACAATGCTGGCGTCTGTCAGGGTCCAATCTTCTGGCCTGTTCACGTCTGTCCACACATCCTGCAGCACGGGCGGCCTCAACTCACACGAGGCAGTGAGGTCAGATGTGCAGAGCTGCAAATCGTCGGGTGTGAAGCCAAGCCAGAGGTTGTGCTCAGGGATGTACTCGGCGCGACCTCTGAACGGCAGTGCCCAGTTGCCTAGTTTGCACCACGCGCCACTCGCGATGTCATACGAGTATGTGTCCGCGCCAGATGTGGATATCCAGATCTGTGAATCGTCAACCACGGCGTAGGCACTGATTTCAAAGGGCATTGGGGCATCGCGGCAGCTGGATCGATCCACCCCGTCGTCGTCGTCGGCAAAGAAAGGCGGTGGCTGGAGGGAATACCAGCACCAGTCTTGGGCCTAGCTACCAGGCAGGCGGGTGTGGAGGAGAGCCTGGAAGCAGTCCCGATCGGGCAGCCGGCCAGGGTTGCCGCTCATGACGTATAGGCTGTCGCCCACGGCAACGGAGATGGGGTCGATAATGGGCTTGCGTATCTTGGGCATCCCAGTGCGGAGCAAGCGCGAGTCGTGGTTGTACAAGAAGCTCCTGCCGATTTGGTCCACGGCGAGGAGGTTTTCCCGGCCGGGGCCGAAAGCCATGAAATTCATCCACGCCTGTTCGCCCTTCCTGCAGGGCCAGTCGAATGACAGGGACGGCGGAGGCAGCGGGGCGTTCGCTGGCCGTCGATGAACTGCTCGAACCGCTGGCCGTGACCGGGCTGGGCGAAATAAGTTTGCCGGGTTGAAGCAGTGAAGGCTGAAGTGTCTGGGGCCGCCGTTTGCAGCTCATGGCCAACAGATTCACAAACCGGCTGCCCATGGCGATGGCGGGCGGACCTCCTGATAATCAGAAGAAAGAACAAGGAACTCGTTGAATGTTTGTGATGATGATTCTCGTTTCTTCTCTTGGTAATATCAAAGAACGATGTACAGTACAGACACGGAGATTATCATCAGAGATTCGCCGAGTACCTGAGGAGTGGGGTTGGGATCCAATTGAACCCGACAATTTCTGGAATGGAGACTATCAGCTCTCAACCACGCAGCCAAGAACAAGATCGATATTTTGCTGGCGAAGAATTGGGGATGCTTGGGGAGGAGCGCTGTTTTATACTGGTGGCGGCGCAAGGAAGACTGAAGAGGGAGGAGATCCGGTGCGATTCCTACCCTAACGCCTTCTACCGTGGGTTAAATTCGTATGTAACTTTTCGAGTAGATGATTTTTCATATAAGAAACTTTTTCATCCGATTTCGTATGCAAAAGTTATGCCCATATTAAGAAATTCCACAGAGATTTTGCAAATAAAGTCAAAATACATCTTTGTTAATTTTCCCAACAATAGACCACATATCACATGGGAAACTTATTTTTTTTTATTTTTTTTGACATTTCCATCATTTTCTTTTGTTTTTTCTAAAACTGAAAAGGCCGTCCATGGGGGGGGGGGGGGTAGAGTTTGATGGGCCCTTTAGTACCGGTTCGTGCCATGAACCGGTACTAATGCCTCAAAGCCCATTAGTACCGGTTGGTGGCACCAACCGGGACTAAAGGACTAACCTCTAGTCCCGGTTGGTGCCACCAACCGGTACTAATGGGCATCGCACCCTTTAGTCCCGGTTCGTGGCACCAACCGGGACTAAAGGGCCCAGGTGTACCGGGACTAATGCCTTAGCTCCACGAACCGGGACCAATGCTCACATTAGTCCCGGTTCGTGACTGAACCGGGACTAATGTGAATATTGCCCTGTGACGAAAGCCCTGTTTTGTACTAGTGAATGTTAAGTCTAGGAGTTGAACTATGTGAGCTGGGAAGTTGATTCGCATGTGCGTAGCTAGCTAGTGACGCATGTGCGTGTGTCACTGGTACTCCCTCCGGTCCTTTTTGCTACGCGTATTAGATTTGTGTTGAGTCAAACATTGCAAAGTTTGACCAAATTTATGTTAAAAAATATCAGCATCTACAATACGAAATATATATATAGATATATAAATAATATAAAGGTACATTTCCAATATTGATTTGGCATTGTGAATATTGAATTTTTTTCTATAAGTTTGGTCAAAGCAGAGATACTTCAACTTCGGACAAAACTTGTATGCATACTAAAAAGGACCGGAGGTAGTACGAGGGAAATAGACGGATAGGTGCACGAACGACGTGCAAAAGTTCTTTTTTTTAACAGGAAGGACGTGCAAAAGTTTTTTTTTTGAACAGGAAGGACGTGCAAAAGTTCTTTTTTTGAACAGGAAGGACGTGCAAAAGTTTTTTTAACAGGAACGATGTGCAAAAGTGTTGTGCGCGCAGTCGCGTCTAGCTAGGTGAATTGCAAAAGAAAAAAGCACGTACATACGTGTACGTGTAAAAGTCCTGTCTTTTATTTTTGCGAATGTGCACTTGTAAAAGTTGTGTGTGCGTGTACGTGCCATTCCGGCATGCATGCATGCATGTGCATGCGGTTGAAGGTTTTTTTTGACGTGATGCGGTTGAAGGTTTGAAGCAGCTATGATGCGTTATAAAAAAGAAAAACAGGAAGAATAAAAGAGGGTAAGCACGCACGTACGTACGTATGAGGTGTACGTGCACTCCCTCAAATCAAGTCAATCGAAGAAAAAGAAAAAGGTGCACGTGCGGCTGGGCGGAAGAGGGAAGACCCGGCCGGACTTGTTTTGATTCGCTTAGCTTGGACGCGCCTGTAGTTGGATAGGGTTTCTTTCGATCGCTTCTTTTGATTGTTTCGGTTGGATTGGATTTGAGGCGCTGGTAGTATGTGCAGACTGCACTCGTTTCGTTGTTTCGTTTTCCATGCATTGATTCCATCGACGCCATGAAGCCAGCCGCGCGGGACTAGACTACACCGGTTGATCTAAGAGAGCTCACTTGGCATAGATGAAGTACTACAAAATATCAAAGCAGTATGACAAGGTCACGGCTGAAGACGTAATGCTCCGACATGTGCTTAACCATCCGGAGCTGAGCCCACCCAGCCTTTAACATTTTGACGCTCTCGAGAACAGCAAAATTCTCTGTTTTCTCAAGGGCATAGCCATACACATCCTCAATGCTCTCCTCTGGGCAGGTAATAAAGAACCTGGCAACGCAGACTTGACCGGAGCCGAGCGGCACAATGCTGGCGTCTGTCAGGGTCCAATCTTCTGGCCTGTTCACGTCTGTCCACACATCCTGCAGCACGGGCGGCCTCAACTCACACGAGGCAGTGAGGTCAGATGTGCAGAGCTGCAAATCGTCGGGTGTGAAGCCAAGCCAGAGGTTGTGCTCAGGGATGTACTCGGCGCGACCTCTGAACGGCAGTGCCCAGTTGCCTAGTTTGCACCACGCGCCACTCGCGATGTCATACGAGTATGTGTCCGCGCCAGATGTGGATATCCAGATCTGTGAATCGTCAACCACGGCGTAGGCACTGATTTCAAAGGGCATTGGGGCATCGCGGCAGCTGGATCGATCCACCCCGTCGTCGTCGTCGGCAAAGAAAGGCGGTGGCTGGAGGGAATACCAGCACCAGTCTTGGGCGTAGCTACCAGGCAGGCGGGTGTGGAGGAGAGCCTGGAAGCAGTCCCGATCGGGCAGCCGGCCAGGGTTGCCGCTCATGACGTATAGGCTGTCGCCCACGGCAACGGAGATGGGGTCGATAATGGGCTTGCGTATCTTGGGCATCCCAGTGCGGAGCAAGCGCGAGTCGTGGTTGTACAAGAAGCTCCTGCCGATTTGGTCCACGGCGAGGAGGTTTTCCCGGCCGGGGCCGAAAGCCATGAAATTCATCCACGCCTGTTCGCCCTTCCTGCAGGGCCAGTCGAATGACAGGGACGGCGGAGGCAGCGGGGCGTTCGCTGGCCGTCGATGAACTGCTCGAACCGCTGGCCGTGACCGGGCTGGGCGAAATAAGTTTGCCGGGTTGAAGCAGTGAAGGCTGAAGTGTCTGGGGCCGCCGTTTGCAGCTCATGGCCAACAGATTCACAAACCGGCTGCCCATGGCGATGGCGGGCGGACCTCCTGATAATCAGAAGAAAGAACAAGGAACTCGTTGAATGTTTGTGATGATGATTCTCGTTTCTTCTCTTGGTAATATCAAAGAACGATGTACAGTACAGACACGGAGATTATCATCAGAGATTCGCCGAGTACCTGAGGAGTGGGGTTGGGATCCAATTGAACCCGACAATTTCTGGAATGGAGACTATCAGCTCTCAACCACGCAGCCAAGAACAAGATCGATATTTTGCTGGCGAAGAATTGGGGATGCTTGGGGAGGAGCGCTGTTTTATACTGGTGGCGGCGCAAGGAAGACTGAAGAGGGAGGAGATCCGGTGCGATTCCTACCCTAGCGCCTTCTACCGTGGGTTAAATTCGTATGTAACTTTTCGAGTAGATGATTTTTCATATAAAAAACTTTTTCATCCGAGTTCGTATGCAAAAGTTATACCCATTTAAAGAAATTCCAGAGAGATTTTGCAAATAAAGTCAAAATTCATATTTGTTAATTTCCCAACAACTAGACCACATATCACATGGGAAACTTATTTTATTTTATTTTTTTGACATTTCCATCATTTTCTGTTGTTTTTTCTAAAACTAAAAAGGCGGTCCACAGGGGGGGGGGTAGAGTTTGATGGGCCCTTTAGTACCGGTTCGTGCTGTGAACCGGTACTAATGCCTCAAAGCCCAATAGTACCGGTTGGTGGCGTCAACCGGGACTAAAGGACTAACCTTTAGTCCCGGTTGGTGCCACCAACCGGTACTAATTGGCATCGCACCCTTTAGTCCCGGTTCGTGGCACCAACCGGGACTAAAGGGCCCAGGTGAACCGGGACTAATGCCTTAGCCGCACGAACCGGGACCAATGCTCACATTAGTCCCGGTTCGTGACTGAACCGGGACTAATGTGAATATTGCCCTGTGATGAAAGCCCTGTTTTGTACTAGTGAATGTTAAGTCTAGGAGTTGAACTATGTGAGCTGGGAAGTTGATTCGCATGTGCGTACCTAGCTAGTGACGCATGTGCGTGTGTCACTGCTACTCCCTCCGGTCCTTTTTGCTACGCGTATTAGATTTGTGTTGAGTCAAACATTGCAAAGTTTGACCAAATTTATGTTAAAAAATATCAGCATCTACAATACGAAATATATATATATATATAATATAAAGGTACATTTCCAATATTGATTTGGCATTGTGAATATTGAATTGTTTTCTATAAGTTTGGTCAAAGAAAAGATACTTCAACTTCGGACAAAACTTGTATATATACTAAAAAGGACCGGAGGTAGTACGAGGGAGATAGACGGATAGGATCACGAACGACGTGCAAAAGTTCTTTTTTTTAACAGGAAGGACGTGCAAAAGTTTTTTTTAACCGGAATGATGTGCAAAAGTGTTGTGCGCGCAGTCGCGTCTAGCTACGTGAATTGCAAAAGAAAAAAGCACGTACATACGTGTACGTGTAAAAGTCCTGTCTTTTATTTTTGCGAATGTGCACGTGTAAAAGTTGTGTGTGCGTGTACGTGCCTAGTCCGGCATGCATGCATGCATGTGCATGCGGTTGATGGTTTTTTTACGTGATGCGGTTGAAGGTTTTTTTGACGTGATGCGGTTGAAGGTTTGAAGCAGCTACGATGCGTTATAAAAAAGAATAAAAGAGGGTAAGCACGCACGTACGTACGTATGAGGTGTACGTGCACTCCCTCAAATCAAATCAATCGAAGAAAAAGAAAAAGGTGCACGTGCGGCTGGGCGGAAGAGGGAAGACCCGGCCGGACTTGTTTTGATTCGCTTGGCTTGGACGCGCTTGTAGTTGGAGAGGGTTTCTTTCGATCACTTCTTTTGATTGTTTCGGTTGGATTGGATTTGAGGCGCTGGTAGTACGTGCAGACTGCCCTCGTTTCGTTGTTTCGTTTTCCATGCACTGATTCCATCGACGCCATAAAGCCAGCCGCGCGGGACTAGACTACACCGGTTGATCTAAGAGAGCTCACTTGGCATAGATGAAGTACTAGAAAATATCAAAGCGGTATGACAAGGTCACGGTCGAAGACGTAACGCTCCGACTTGTGCTTAACCATCCGGAGCTGAGCCCACCCAGCCTTTAACAATTTGACGCCCTCGAGAACAGCAAAATTCTCTGTTTTCTCAAGGGCATAGCCATACACATCCTCAATGCTCTCCTCTAGGCAGGTAAGAAAGAACCTGGCAACGCAGACTTGACCGGAGCCGAGCGGCACAATGCTGGCGTCTGTCAGGGTCCAATCTTCTGGCCTGTTCACGTCTGTCCACACATCCTGCAGCACGGGCGGCCTCAACTCACACGAGGCAGTGAGGTCCGATGTGCAGAGCTGCAAATTGCCGGGTGTGAAGCCAAACCAGAGGTTGTGCTCAGGGATGTACTCGGCGCGACCTCTGAACGGCAGTGGCCAGTTGCCTAGTTTGCTCCACGCGCCACTCGCGATGTCATACGAGTATGTGCGGGCGCCAGATGTGGATATCCAGATCTGTGAATCGTCAACCACGGCATAGGCACTGATTTCAAAGGGCATTGGGGCATCGCGGCAGATGGATCGATCCACCCCGTCGTCGTCGGCGGCAAAGAAAGGCGGTGGCTGGAGGGAATACCAGCACCAGTCTTGGGCGTAGCTAGCAGGCAGGCGGGTGTGGAGGAGAGCCTGGAAGCAGTCCCGATCGGGCAGCCGGCCAGGGGTGCCGCTCATGACGTATAGGCTGTCGCCCACGGCAACGGAGATGGGGTCGATAATGGGCTTGCGCATCTTGGGCATCCCAGTGCGGAGCAAGCGCGAGTCGTGGTTGTACAAGAAGCTCCTGCCTGTTTGTACCACGACGTGGAGGTTTTCCCGGCCGGGGCCGAAAGCCATGAAATTCATCCACGCCTGTTCGCCCTTCCTGCAGGGCCAGTCGAATGACAGGGATGGCGGAGGTAGCGGGGCGTCCGCTGGCCGTCGATGAACCGCTCGAACCGCTGGCCGTGACCGGACTGGGCGAAATAAGTTTGCCGGGTTCAAGCAGTGAAGGCTGAAGTGTCTGGGGCCGCCGTTGCAGCTCATGGCCAACGGATTCACAAACCGGCTGCCCATGGCGATGGCGGGCGGACCTCCTGATAATCAGAAGAAAGAACAAGGAACTCGTTGAATGTTTGTGATGATGATTCTCGTTTCTTCTCTTGGTAATATCAAAGAACCATGTAAAGTACAGACACAGAGATTATCATGAGAGATTCGCCGAGTACCTGAGGAGTGGGGTTGGGATCCAATTGAACCCGACAATTTCTGGGATGGAGACTATCAGCTCTCAACCACGCAGCCAAGAACAAGATCGATATTTTGTTGGCGAAGAATTGGGGATGCTTGGGGAGGAGCGCTGTTTTATACTGGTGGCGGCGCAAGGAAGACTGAAGAGGGAGGAGATCCGGTGCGATTCCTACCCTAACGCCTTCTACCGTGGGTTAAATTCGTATGTAACTTTTCGAGTAGATGATTTTTCATATAAAAACTTTTTCATCCGAGTTCGTATGCAAAAGTTATGCCCATTTTAAGAAATTCCAGAGAGATTTTGCAAATAAAGTCGAAATTCATATTTGTTAATTTTCCCAACAACTAGACCACATATCACATGGGAAACTTCTTTTATTTTATTTATTTGACATTTCCATCATTTTCTTTTGTTTTTTCTAAAACTGAAAAGGCGGTCCACAGGGGGGTGTGGTAGAGTTTGACGGGCCCTTTAGTACCGGTTCGTGCCGTGAACCGGTACTAATGCCTCAAAGCCCATTAGTACCGGTTGGTGGCACCAACCGGGACTAAATGACTAACCTTTAGTCCCGGTTGGTGCCACCAACCGGTACTAACCTTTAGTCCCGGTTGGTGCCACCAACCGGTACTAATGGGCATCGCACCCTTTAGTCCCGGTTCGTGGCACCAACCGGGACTAAAGGGCCCAGGTGAACCGGGACTAATGCCTTAGCCGCCCGAACCGGGACCAATGCTCACATTAGTCCCGCTTCGTGACTGAACCGGGACTAATGTGAATATTGCCCTGTGACGAAAGCCCTGTTTTGTACTAGTGAATGTTAAGTCTAGGAGTTGAACTACATGAGCTGGGAAGTTGATTCGCATGTGCGTAGCTAGCTAGTGACGCATGTGCGTGTGTCACTGGAACTCCCTCCAGTCCTTTTTGCTACGCGTATTAGATTTGTGTTGAGTCAAACATTGCAAAGTTTGACCAAATTTATGTTAAAAAATATCAGCATCTACAATACGAAATATATATATATATATATATATATATATAATATAAAGGTACATTTCCAATATTTATTTGGCATTGTGAATATTGAATTTTTTTCTATAAGTTTGGTCAAAGCAGAGATACTTCAACTTCGGAGAAAACTTGTATGCATACTAAAAAGGACCGGAGGTAGTACGAGGGAGATAGACGGATAGGAGCACTAACGACATGCAAAAGTTCTTTTTTTTAACAGGAAGGACGTGCAAAAGTTTTTTTTAACAGGAACGATGTGGAAAAGTGTTGTGCGCGCAGTCGCGTCTATCTAGGTGAATTGCAAAAGAAAAAAGCACGTACATACGTGTACGTGTAAAAGTCCTGTCTTTTATTTTTGCGAATGTGCAGTTGTGTGTGCGTGTACGTGCCTAGTCCGGCATGCATGCATGCATGTGCATGCGGTTGAAGGTTTTTTTTTGACGTGATGCGGTTGAAGGTTTTTATTTGACGTGATGCGGTTGAAGGTTTGAAGCAGCTACGATGCGTTATAAAAAAGAAAAACAGGAAGAATAAAAGAGGGTAAGCACGCATGTACGTACGTATGAGGTGTACGTGCACTCCCTCAAATCAAATCAATCGAAGAAACAGAAAAAGGTGCACGTGCGGCTGGGCGGAAGAGGGAAGACTCGGCCGGACTTGTTTTGATTCGCTTGGCTTGGACGCGCCTGTAGTTGGAGACGGTTTCTTTCGATCGCTTCTTTTGATTGTTTCGGTTGGATTGGATTTGAGGCGCTGGTAGTACGTGCAGACTGCCCTCGTTTCGTTGTTTCGTTTTCCATGCATTGATTCCATTGATGCCATAAAGCCAGCCGCGCGGGACTAGACTACACCGTTTGATCTAAGAGAGCTCACTTGGCATAGATGAAATACTACAAAATATCAAAGCGGTATGACAAGGTCACGGCCGAAGACGTAACGCTCCGACTTGTGCTTAACCATCCGGAGCTGAGCTCACCCAGCCTTTAACAATTTGACGCCCTCGAGAACAGCAAAATTCTCCGTTTTCTTAAGGGCATAGCCATAGACATCCTCAATGCTCTCCTCTGGGCAGGTAAGAAAGAACCTGGCAACGCAGACTTGACCGGAGCCGAGCGGCACAATGCTGGCGTCTGTCAGGGTCCAATCTTCTGGCCTGTTCACGTCTGTCCACACATGCTGCAGCACGGGCGGCCTCAACTCACACGAGGCAGTGAGGTCCGATGTGCAGAGCTGCAAATCGTCGGGTGTGAAGCCAAACCAGAGGTTGTGCTCAGGGATGTACTCGGCGCGACCTCTGAACGGCAGTGCCCAGTTGCCTAGTTTGCTCCACGCGCCACTCGCGATGTCATACGAGTATGTGCCGGCGCCAGATGTGGATATCCTGATCTGTGAATCGTCAACCACGACGTAGGCACTGATTTCAAAGGGCATTGGGGCATCGCGCCAGCTGGATCGATCCACCCCGTCGTCGTCGGCGGCAAAGAAAGGCGGTGACTTGAGGGAATACCCGCACCAGTCTTGGGCGTAGCTAACAGGCAGGCGGGTGTGGAGGAGAGCCTGGAAGCAGTCCCGATCGGACAGACGGCCAGGGTTGCAGCTCATGACGTATAGGCTGTCGCCCACGGCAACGGAGATGGGGTCGATAATGGGCCTGCGCATCTTGGGCATCCCAGTGCGGAGCAAGCGCGAGTCGTGGTTGTACAAGAAGCTCCTGCCGATTTGGTCCACGGCGAGGAGGTTTTCCCGGCCGGGGCCGAAAGCCATGAAATTCATCCACGCCAGTTCGCCCTTCCTACAGGGCCAGTCGAATGACAGGACGGCGGAGGCAGCGGGGCGCCCGCTGGCCGTCGATGAACTGCTCGAACCGCTGGCCGTGACCGGGCTGGGCGAAATAAGTTTACCGGGTTCTAGCAGTGAAGGCTGAAGTGTCTGGGGCCGCCGTTGCAGCTCATGGCCAACAGATTCACAAACCGGCTGCCCATGGCGATGGCGGGCGGACCTCCTGATAATCAGAAGAAAGAACAAGGAACTCATTGACTGTTTGTGATGATGATTCTCGTTTCTTCTCTTGGTAATATCAAAGAACTATGTACAATACAGACACGGAGATTATCATGAGAGATTCGCCGAGTACCTGAGGAGTGGGGTTGGGATCCAATTGAACCCGACAATTTCTGGAATGGACACTATGAGCTCTCAACCACGCAGCCAAGAACAAGATCGATATTTTGTTGGCGAAGAATTGGGGATGCTTGGGGAGGAGCGTTGGTTTATACTGGTGGCGGCGCAAGGAAGACTGAAGAGGGAGGAGATCCGGTGCGATTCCTACCCTAACGCCTTCTACCGTGGGTTAAATTCGTATGTAACTTTTCGAGTAGATGATTTTTCATATAAAAAACTTTTTCATCCGAGTTCGTATGCAAAAGTTATGCCCATATTAAGAAATTCCACAGAGATTTTGCAAATAAAGTCGAAATTCATATTTGTTAATTTTCCCAACAACTAGACCACATATCACATGGGAAACTTATTTTATTTTATTTTTTTGACATTTCCATCATTTTCTTTTGTTTTTTCTGAAACTTAAAAGGCGGTCCACAGGGGGGGGGGTAGAGTTTGATGGACCCTTTAGTACCGCTTCATGCCATGAACCAGTACTAATGCCTCGAAGCCCAATAGTACCGGTTGGTGGCACCAACCGGGACTAAAGGACTAACCTTTAGTCCCGGTTGGTGCCACCAATCGGTACTAATGGGCATCGCACCCTTTAGTCCCGGTTTGTGGCATCAACCGGGACTAAAGGGCCCAGGTGAACCGGGACTAATGCCTTAGCCGCACGAACCGGGACCAATGCTCACATTAGTCCCGGTTCATGATTGAACCGGGACTAATGTGAATATTGCCCTGTGACGAAAGCCCTGTTTTGTACTAGTGAATGTTAAGTCTAGGAGTTGAACTATGTGAGCTGGAGATACAATAAGTTGATTCGCATGTGCGTAGCTAGCTAGTGACGCATGTGCGTGTGTCACTGGTACTCCCTCCGGTCCTTTTTGCTACGCGTATTAGATTTGTGATGAGTCAAACATTGCAAAGTTTGACCAAATTTATGTTAAAAAATATCAGCATCTACAATACGAAAAATATATATATATATAATATAAAGGTACATTTCCAATATTGATTTGGCATTGTGAATATTGAATTTTTTTCTATAAGTTTGGTCAAAGCAGAGATACTTCAACTTCGGACAAAACTTGTATGCATACTAAAAAGGACCGGAGGTAGTACGAGGGAGATAGACGGATAGGAGCACGAACGACGTGCAAAAGTTCTTTTTTTTAACAGGAAGGACGTGCAAAAGTTTTTTTAACAGGAACGATGTGCAAAAGTGTTGTGCGCGCAGTCGCGTCTAGCTAGGTGAATTGCAAAAGAAAAAAGCACGTACATACGTGTATGTGTAAAAGTCTTGTCTTTTATTTTTGCGAATGTGCACGTGTAAAAGTTGTGTGTGCGTGTACGTGCCTAATCCGGCATGCATGCATGCATGTGCATGCGGTTGAAGGTTTTTTTTTGACGTGATGCGGTTGAATGTTTTTTTTTGACGTGATGCGGTTGAAGGTTTGAAGCAGCTACGACGCGTTATAAAAAAGAAAAACAGGAAGAATAAAAAAGGGTAAGCACGCACGTACGTACGTATGAGGTTTACGTGCACTCCCTCAAATCAAATCAATCGAAGAAAAAGAAAAAGGTGCACGTGCGGCTGGGCGGAAGAGGGAAGACCCGGCCGGACTTGTTTTGATTCGCTTGGCTTGGACGCGCCTGTAGTTGGAGAGGGTTTCTTTCGATCGCTACTTTTGATTGTTTCGATTGGATTGGATTTGAGGCGCTGGTAGTACGTGCAGACTGCCCTCGTTTCGTTGTTTCGTTTTCCATGCATTGATTCCATCGACGCCATAAAGCCAGCCGCGCGGGACTAGACTACACCGGTTGATCTAAGAGAGCTCACTTGGCATAGATGAAGTACTACAAAATATCAAAGCGGTATGACAAGGTCACGGCCGAAGACGTAACGCTCCGACTTGTGCTTAACCATCCGGAGCTGAGCCCGCCTAGCCTTTAACAATTTGACGCCCTCGAGAACAGCAAAATTCTCTGTTTTCTCAAGGGCATAGCCATACACATCCTCAATGCTCTCCTCTGGACAGGTAAGAAAGAACCTGGCAACGCAGACTTGACCGGAGGCGAGCGGCACAATGCTGGCGTCTGTCAGGGTCCAATCTTCTGGCCTGTTCACGTCTGTCCACACATCCTGCAGCACGGGCGGCCTCAACTCACACGAGGAAGTGAGGTCCGATGTGCAGAGCTGCAAATCGTCGGGTGTGAAGCCAAACCAGAGGTTGTGCTCAGGGATGTACTCGGCGCGACCTCTGAACGGCAGTGCCCAGTTGCCTAGTTTGCTCCACGCGCCACTCGCGATGTCATACGAGTATGTGCCGGTGCCAGATGTGGATATCCAGATCTGTGAATCGTCAACCACGGCGTAGGCACTGATTTCAAAGGGCATTGGGGCATCGCGGCAGCTGGATCGATCCACCCCATCGTCGTCGTCGGCAAAGAAAGGCGGTGGCTGGAGGGAATACCAGCACCAGTCTTGGGCGTAGCTACCAGGCAGGCGGGTGTGGAGGAGAGCCTGGAAGCAGTCCCGATCGGGCAACCAGCCAGGGTTGCCGCTCATGACGTATAGGCTGTCGCCCACGGCAACGGAGATGGGGTCATGGGCTTGCGCATCTTGGGCATCCAGTGCGGAGCAAGCGCGAGTCGTGGTTGTACAAGAAGCTCCTGCCGATTTGGTCCACGACGAGGAGGTTTTCGCGGCTGGGGCCGAAAGCCATGAAATTAATCCACGCCTGTTTACCCTTCCTGCAGGGCCAGTCGAATGACAGACAGGACGGAGGCAGAGGGGCGTCCGCTGGCCGTCGATGAACTGCTCGAACCGCTGGCCGTGAACGGGTTGGGCGAAATAAGTTTGCCGGGTTCAAGCAGTGAAGGCTGAAGTGTCTGGGGCCGCCGTTGTAGCTCATGGCCAACAGATTCACAAACCGGCTGCCCATGGCGATGGCGGGCGGACCTCCTGATAATCAGAAGAAAGAACAAGGAACTCGTTGAATGTTTGTGATGATGATTCTCGTTTCTTCTCTTGGTAATATCAAAGAACCATGTATAGTACAGACACGGAGATTATCGTCAGAGATTCACCGAGTACCTGAGGAGTGGGGTTGGGATCCAATTGAACCCGACAATTTCTGGAATGGAGACTATCAGCTCTCAACCACGCAGCCAAGAACAAGATCGATATTTTGTTGGCGAAGAATTGGGGATGCTTGGGGAGGAGCGTTGTTTTATACTGGTGGCGACGCAAGGAAGAATTAAGAGGGAGGAGATCCGGTGCGATTCCTACCCTAACGCCTTCTACCGTGGGTTAAATTCGTATGTAACTTTTCGAGTAGATGATTTTTCATATAAAAAACTTTTTCATCCGAGTTCGTATGCAAAAGTTATGCCCATTTTAAGAAATTCCAGAGAGATTTTGCAAATAAAGTCGAAATTCATATTTGTTAATTTTCCCAACAAATAGACCACATATCACATGGGAAACTTATTTTATTTTATTTTTTTGACATTTCCATCATTTTCTTTTGTTTTTTCTAAAACTGAAAAGGCGGTCCACAGGGGGGGGGCTAGAGTTTGATGGGCCCTTTAGTACCGGTTCGTGCCATGAACCGGTACTAATGCCTCAAAGCCCATTAGTACCGGTTGGTGGCACCAACCGGGACTAAAGGACTAACCTTTAGTCCCGGTTGGTTCCACCAACCGGTACTAATGGGCATCGCACCCTTTAGTCCCGGTTCGTGGCACCAACCGGGACTAAAGGGCCCAGGTGAACCGGGACTAATGCCTTAGCCGCACGAACCGGGACCAATGCTCACATTAGTCCCGGTTCGTGACTGAACCGGGACTAATGTGAATATTGCCCTGTGACGAAAGCCCTGTTTTGTACTAGTGAATGTTAAGTCTAGGAGTTGAACTATGTGAGCTGGGGATACAATAAGTTGATTCGCATGTGCGTAGCTAGCTAGTGACGCATGTGCGTGTGTCACTGGTACTCCCTCCGGTCCTTTTTGCTACGCGTATTAGATTTATGTTGAGTCAAACATTGCAAAGTTTGACCAAATTTATGTTAAAAAATATCAGCATCTACAATACGAAAAAAATATATATATATATAATATAAAGGTACATTTCCAATATTGATTTGGCATTGTGAATATTGAATATTTTTCTATAAGTTTGGTCGAAGCAGAGATACTTCAACTTCGGACAAAACTTGTATGCATAATAAAAAGGACCGGAGGTAGTACGAGGGAGATAGACGGATAGGAGCACGAACGACGTGCAAAAGTTCTTTTTTTTAACAGGAAGGACGTGCAAAAGTTTTTTTTGAACAGGAACGATGTGCAAAAGTGTTGTGCGCGCAGTCGCGTCTAGCTAGGTGAATTGCAAAAGAAAAAAAGCACGTACATACGTGTACGTGTAAAAGTCCTGTCTTTTATTTTTGCGAATGTGCACGTGTAAAAGTTGTGTGTGCGTGTACGTGCCTAGTCCGGCATGCATGCATGCATGTGCATGCGGTTGAAGGTTTTTTTTTTGACGTGATGTGGTTGAATATTTTTTTTGACGTGATGCGGTTGAAGGTTTGAAGCAGCTACGATGCGTTATAAAAAAGAAAAACAGGAAGAATAAAAGAGGGTAAGCACGCACGTACGTACGTATGAGGTGTACATGCACTTCCTCAAATCAAATCAATCGAAGAAAAAGAAAAAGGTGCACGTGCGGCTGGGCGGAAGAGGGAAGACCCGGCCGGACTTGTTTTGATTCGCTTGGCTTGGACGCGCCTGTAGTTGAGAGGGTTTCTTTCGATCGCTTCTTTTGATTGTTTTGGTTGGATTGGATTTGAGGCGCTGGTAGTACGTGCAGACTGCCCTCGTTTCGTTGTTTCGTTTTCCATGCATTGATTCCATCGACGCCATAAAGCCAGCCGCGCGGGACTAGACTACACCGGTTGATCTAAGAGAGCTCACTTGGCATAGATGAAGTACTACAAAATATCAAAGCGGTATGACAAGGTCACGGCCGAAGACGTAACGCTCCGACTTGTGCTTAACCATCCGGAGCTGAGCCCACCTAGCCTTTAACAATTTGACGCCCTCGAGAACAGCAAAATTCTCTGTTTTCTCAAGGGCATAGCCATACACATCCTCAATGCTCTCCTCTGGACAGGTAAGAAAGAACCTGGCAACGCAGACTTGACCGGAGGCGAGCGGCACAATGCTGGCGTCTGTCAGGGTCCAATCTTCTGGCCTGTTCACGTCTGTCCACACATCCTGCAGCACGGGCGGCCTCAACTCACACGAGGCAGTGAGGTCCGATGTGCAGAGCTGCAAATCTTCGGGTGTGAAGCCAAACCAGAGGTTGTGCTCAGGGATGTACTCGGCGCGACCTGTGAACGGCAGTGCCCAGTTGCCTAGTTTGCTCCACGCGCCACTCGCGATGTCATACGAGTATGTGCCGGTGCCAGATGTGGATATCCAGATCTGTGAATCGTCAACCATGGTGTAGGCACTGATTTCAAAGGGCATTGGGGCATCGCGGCAGCTGGATCGATCCACCCCGTCGTCGTCGTCGGCAAAGAAAGGCGGTGGCTGGAGGGAATACCAGCACCAGTCTTGGGCGTAGCTAGCAGGCAGGCGGGTGTGGAGGAGAGCCTGGAAGCAGTCCCGATCGGGCAGCCGGCCAGGGTTGCCGCTCATGACGTATAGGCTGTCGCCCACGGCAACGGAGATGGGGTCATGGGCTTGCGCATCTTGGGCATCCAGTGCGGAGCAAGCGCGAGTCGTGGTTGTACAAGAAGCTCCTGCCGATTTGGTCCACGACGAGGAGGTTTTCCCGGCTGGGGCCGAAAGCCATGAAATTAATCCACGCCTGTTTGCCCTTCCTGCAGGGCCAGTCGAATGACAGACACGGCGGAGGCAGCGGGGCGTCCGCTGGCCGTCGATGAACTGCTCGAACCGCTGGCCGTGAACGGGTTGGGGGAAATAAGTTTGCCGGGTTCAAGCAGTGAAGGCTGAAGTGTCTGGGGCCGCCGTTGCAGCTCATGGCCAACAGATTCACAAACCGGCTGCCCATGGCGATGGCGGGCGGACCTCCTGATAATCAGAAGAAAGAACAAGGAACTCGTTGAATGTTTGTGATGATGATTCTCATTTCTTCTCTTGGTAATATCGAAGAACCATGTACAGTACAGACACGGAGATTATCATCAGAGATTCACCGAGTACCTGAGGAGTGGGGTTGGGATCCAATTGAACCCGACAATTTCTGGAATGGAGACTATCAGCTCTCAACCACGCAGCCATGAACAAGATCGATATTTTGTTGGCGAAGAATTGGGGATGCTTGGGGAGGAGCGCTGTTTTATACTGGTGGCGACGCAAGGAAGACTGGAGAGGGAGGAGATCCGGTGCGATTCCTACCCTAACGCCTTCTACCGTGGGTTAAATTCGTATGTAACTTTTCGAGTAGATGATTTTTCATATAAAAAACTTTTTCATCCGAGTTCGTATGCAAAAGTTATGCCCATTTTAAGAAATTCCAGAGAGATTTTGCAAATAAAGTCGAAATTCATATTTGTTAATTTTCCCAACAAATAGACCACATATCACATGGGAAACTTATTTTATTTTATTTTTTTGACATTTCCATCATTTTCTTTTGTTTTTTCTAAAACCTGAAAAGGCGGTCCACAGAGGGGGGGGGGCTAGAGTTTGATGGGCCCTTTAGTACCGGTTCGTGCCATGAACCGGTACTAATGCCTCAAAGCCCATTAGTACCGGTTGGTGGCACCAACCGGGACTAAAGGACTAACCTTTAGTCCCGGTTGGTTCCACCAACCAGTACTAATGGGCATCGCACCCTTTAGTCCCGGTTCGTGGCACCAACCGGGACTAAAGGGCCCAGGTGAACCGGGCCTAATGCCTTAGCCGCACGAACCGGGACCAATGCTCACATTAGTCCCGGTTCGTGACTGAACCGGGACTAATGTGAATATTGCCCTGTGACGAAAGCCCTGTTTTGTACTAGTGAATGTTAAGTCTAGGAGTTGAACTATGTGAGCTGGGAAGTTGATTCGCATGTGCGTAGCTAGCTAGTGACGCATGTGCGTGTGTCACTGGTACTCCCTCTGGTCCTTTTTGCTACGCGTATTAGATTTGTGTTGAGTCAAACATTGCAAAGTTTTACCAAATTTATGTTAAAAAATATCAGCATCTACAATACGAAAATATATATATATATATATATATATATAATATAAAGGTACATTTCCAATATTGATTTGGCATTGTGAATATTGTATTTTTTTCTATAAGTTTGGTCAAAGCAGAGATACTTCAACTTGGGACAAAACTTGTATGCATACTAAAAAGGACCGGAGGTAGTACGAGGGAGATAGACGGATAGGAGCACGAACGACGTGCAAAAGTTCTTTTTTTTTAACAGGAAGGACGTGCAAAAGTTTTTTTTTGAACAGGACCGATGTGCAAAAGTGTTGTGCGCGCAGTCGCGTCTAGCTAGGTGAATTGCAAAAGAAAAAAAGCACGTACATACGTGTACGTGTAAAAGTCCTGTCTTTTATTTTTGCGAATGTGCACGTGTAAAAGTTGTGTGTGCGTGTACGTGCCTAGTCCGGCATGCATGCATGCATGTGCATGCGGTTGAAGTTTTTTTTTTGACGTGATGTGGTTGAATGTTTTTTTTGACGTGATGCGGTTGAAGGTTTGAAGCAGCTACGATGCGTTATAAAAAAGAAAAACAGGAAGAATAAAAGAGGGTAAGCACGCACGTACGTACGTATGAGGTGTACGTGCACTCCCTCAAATCAAATCAATCGAAGAAAAAGAAAAAGGTGCACGTGCGGCTGGGCGGAAGAGGGAAGACCCGGCCGGACTTGTTTTGATTCGCTTGGCTTGGACGCGCCTGTAGTTGAGAGGGTTTCTTTCGATCGCTTCTTTTGATTGTTTCAGTTGGATTGGATTTGAGGCGCTGGTAGTACGTGCAGACTGCCCTCGTTTCGTTGTTTCGTTTTCCATGCATTGATTCCATCGACGCCATAAAGCCAGCCGCGCGGGACTAGACTACACCGGTTGATCTAAGAGAGCTCACTTGGCATAGATGAAGTACTACAAAATATCAAAGCGGTATGACAAGGTCACGGCCGAAGACGTAACGCTCCGACTTGTGCTTAACCATCCGGAGCTGAGCCCACCTAGCCTTTAACAATTTGACGCCCTCGAGAACAGCAAAATTCTCTGTTTTCTCAAGGGCATAGCCATACACATCCTCAATGCTCTCCTCTGGACAGGTAAGAAAGAACCTGGCAACGCAGACTTGACCGGAGGCGAGCGGCACAATGCTGGCGTCTGTCAGGGTCCAATCTTCTGGCCTGTTCACGTCTGTCCACACATCCTGCAGCACGGGCGGCCTCAACTCACACGAGGCAGTGAGGTCCGATGTGCAGAGCTGCAAATCTTCGGGTGTGAAGCCAAACCAGAGGTTGTGCTCAGGGATGTACTCGGCGCGACCTGTGAACGGCAGTGCCCAGTTGCCTAGTTTGCTCCACGCGCCACTCGCGATGTCATACGAGTATGTGCCGGTGCCAGATGTGGATATCCAGATCTGTGAATCGTCAACCATGGTGTAGGCACTGATTTCAAAGGGCATTGGGGCATCGCGGCAGCTGGATCGATCCACCCCGTCGTCGTCGTCGGCAAAGAAAGGCGGTGGCTGGAGGGAATACCAGCACCAGTCTTGGGCGTAGCTAGCAGGCAGGCGGGTGTGGAGGAGAGCCTGGAAGCAGTCCCGATCGGGCAGCCGGCCAGGGTTGCCGCTCATGACGTATAGGCTGTCGCCCACGGCAACGGAGATGGGGTCATGGGCTTGCGCATCTTGGGCATCCAGTGCGGAGCAAGCGCGAGTCGTGGTTGTACAAGAAGCTCCTGCCGATTTGGTCCACGACGAGGAGGTTTTCCCGGCTGGGGCCGAAAGCCATGAAATTAATCCACGCCTGTTTGCCCTTCCTGCAGGGCCAGTCGAATGACAGACACGGCGGAGGCAGCGGGGCGTCCGCTGGCCGTCGATGAACTGCTCGAACCGCTGGCCGTGAACGGGTTGGGGGAAATAAGTTTGCCGGGTTCAAGCAGTGAAGGCTGAAGTGTCTGGGGCCGCCGTTGCAGCTCATGGCCAACAGATTCACAAACCGGCTGCCCATGGCGATGGCGGGCGGACCTCCTGATAATCAGAAGAAAGAACAAGGAACTCGTTGAATGTTTGTGATGATGATTCTCATTTCTTCTCTTGGTAATATCGAAGAACCATGTACAGTACAGACACGGAGATTATCATCAGAGATTCACCGAGTACCTGAGGAGTGGGGTTGGGATCCAATTGAACCCGACAATTTCTGGAATGGAGACTATCAGCTCTCAACCACGCAGCCATGAACAAGATCGATATTTTGTTGGCGAAGAATTGGGGATGCTTGGGGAGGAGCGCTGTTTTATACTGGTGGCGACGCAAGGAAGACTGGAGAGGGAGGAGATCCGGTGCGATTCCTACCCTAACGCCTTCTACCGTGGGTTAAATTCGTATGTAACTTTTCGAGTAGATGATTTTTCATATAAAAAACTTTTTCATCCGAGTTCGTATGCAAAAGTTATGCCCATTTTAAGAAATTCCAGAGAGATTTTGCAAATAAAGTCGAAATTCATATTTGTTAATTTTCCCAACAAATAGACCACATATCACATGGGAAACTTATTTTATTTTATTTTTTTGACATTTCCATCATTTTCTTTTGTTTTTTCTAAAACCTGAAAAGGCGGTCCACAGAGGGGGGGGGGCTAGAGTTTGATGGGCCCTTTAGTACCGGTTCGTGCCATGAACCGGTACTAATGCCTCAAAGCCCATTAGTACCGGTTGGTGGCACCAACCGGGACTAAAGGACTAACCTTTAGTCCCGGTTGGTTCCACCAACCAGTACTAATGGGCATCGCACCCTTTAGTCCCGGTTCGTGGCACCAACCGGGACTAAAGGGCCCAGGTGAACCGGGCCTAATGCCTTAGCCGCACGAACCGGGACCAATGCTCACATTAGTCCCGGTTCGTGACTGAACCGGGACTAATGTGAATATTGCCCTGTGACGAAAGCCCTGTTTTGTACTAGTGAATGTTAAGTCTAGGAGTTGAACTATGTGAGCTGGGAAGTTGATTCGCATGTGCGTAGCTAGCTAGTGACGCATGTGCGTGTGTCACTGGTACTCCCTCTGGTCCTTTTTGCTACGCGTATTAGATTTGTGTTGAGTCAAACATTGCAAAGTTTTACCAAATTTATGTTAAAAAATATCAGCATCTACAATACGAAAATATATATATATATATATATATATATAATATAAAGGTACATTTCCAATATTGATTTGGCATTGTGAATATTGTATTTTTTTCTATAAGTTTGGTCAAAGCAGAGATACTTCAACTTGGGACAAAACTTGTATGCATACTAAAAAGGACCGGAGGTAGTACGAGGGAGATAGACGGATAGGAGCACGAACGACGTGCAAAAGTTCTTTTTTTTTAACAGGAAGGACGTGCAAAAGTTTTTTTTTGAACAGGACCGATGTGCAAAAGTGTTGTGCGCGCAGTCGCGTCTAGCTAGGTGAATTGCAAAAGAAAAAAAGCACGTACATACGTGTACGTGTAAAAGTCCTGTCTTTTATTTTTGCGAATGTGCACGTGTAAAAGTTGTGTGTGCGTGTACGTGCCTAGTCCGGCATGCATGCATGCATGTGCATGCGGTTGAAGTTTTTTTTTTGACGTGATGTGGTTGAATGTTTTTTTTGACGTGATGCGGTTGAAGGTTTGAAGCAGCTACGATGCGTTATAAAAAAGAAAAACAGGAAGAATAAAAGAGGGTAAGCACGCACGTACGTACGTATGAGGTGTACGTGCACTCCCTCAAATCAAATCAATCGAAGAAAAAGAAAAAGGTGCACGTGCGGCTGGGCGGAAGAGGGAAGACCCGGCCGGACTTGTTTTGATTCGCTTGGCTTGGACGCGCCTGTAGTTGAGAGGGTTTCTTTCGATCGCTTCTTTTGATTGTTTCAGTTGGATTGGATTTGAGGCGCTGGTAGTACGTGCAGACTGCCCTCGTTTCGTTGTTTCGTTTTCCATGCATTGATTCCATCGACGCCATAAAGCCAGCCGCGCGGGACTAGACTACACCGGTTGATCTAAGAGAGCTCACTTGGCATAGATGAAGTACTACAAAATATCAAAGCGGTATGACAAGGTCACGGCCGAAGACGTAACGCTCCGACTTGTGCTTAACCATCCGGAGCTGAGCCCACCCAGCCTTTAACAATTTGACGCCCTCGAGAACAGCAAAATTCTCTGTTTTCTCAAGGGCATAGCCATACACATCCTCAATGCTCTCCTCTGGGCAGGTAAGAAAGAACCTGGCAACGCAGACTTGACCGGAGGCGAGCGGCACAATGCTGGCGTCTGTCAGGGTCCAATCTTCTGGCCTGTTCACGTCTGTCCACACATCCTGCAGCACGGGCGGCCTCAACTCACACGAGGCAGTGAGGTCCGATGTGCAGAGCTGCAAATCGTCGGGTGTGAAGCCAAACCAGAGGTTGTGCTCAGGGATGTACTCGGCGCGACCTCTGAACGGCAGTGCCCAGTTGCCTAGTTTGCTCCACGCGCCACTCGCGATGTCATACGAGTATGTGCCGGTGCCAGATGTGGATATCCAGGTCTGTGAATCGTCAGCCACGGCGTAGGCACTGATTTCAAAGGGCATTGGGGCATCGTGGCAGCTGGATCGATCCACCCCGTCGTCGTCGTCGGCAAAGAAAGGCGGTGGCTGGAGGGAATACCAGCACCAGTCTTGGGCGTAGCTAGCAGGCAGGCGGGTGTGGAGGAGAGCCTGGAAGCAGTCCCGATCGGGCAGCCGGCCAGGGTTGCCGCTCATGACGTATAGGCTGTCGCCCACGGCAACGGAGATGGGGTCGATAATGGGCTTGTGCATCTTGGGCATCCCAGTGCGGAGCAAGCGCGAGTCGTGGTTGTACAAGAAGCTCGTGCCGATTTGGTCCACGGCGAGGAGGTTTTCCCGGCCGGGGCCGAAAGCCATGAAATTCATCGACGCCTGTTCGCCCTTCCTGCAGGGCTAGTCGAATGACAGGGACGGCGGAGGCAGCGGGGCATCCGCTGGCCGTCGATGAACTGCTCGAACCGCTGGCCGTGGCCGGGCTGGGCGAAATAAGTTTGCCGGGTTCAAGCAGTGAAGGCTGAAGTGTCTGGGGCCTCTGTTGCAGCTCATGGCCAACAGATTCACAAACCGGCTGCCCATGGCGATGGCGGGTGGACCTCCTGATAATCAGAAGAAAGAACAAGGAACTCATTGAATGTTTGTGATGATGATTCTCGTTTCTTCTCTTGGTAATATCAAAGAACCAGGTAAAGTACAGACACGGAGATTATCATCAGAGATTCACCGAGTACCTGAGGATTGGGGTTGGGATCCAATTGAACCCGACAATTTCTGGAATGGAGACTATCAGCTCTCAACCACGCAGCCAAGAACAAGATCGATATTTTGTTGGCGAAGAATTGGGGATGCTTGGGGAGGAGCGCTGTTTTATACTGGTGGCGGCGCAAGGAAGACTGAAGAGGGAGGAGATCCGGTGCGATTCCTACCCTAACGCCTTCTACCGTGGGTTAAATTCATATGTAACTTTTCGAGCAGAATATTTTTCATATAAAAAACTTTTTCATCCGAGTTCGTATGCAAAAGTTATGCCCATTTTAAGAAATTCCAGAGAGATTTTAAAAATAAAGTCGAAATTCATACTTGTTAATTTTCCCAACAACTAGACCACATATCACATGGGAAACTTATTTTATTTTATTTTTTTGACATTTCCATCATTTTCTTTTGTTTTTTCTAAAACTGAAAAGGCGGTCCACGGGGGGAGGGGCGGTAGAGTTTGATGGGCCCTTTAGTACCGGTTCGTGCCATGAACCGGTACTAATGCCTCAAAGCCATTAGTACCAGTTGGTGGCACCAACCGGAACTAAAGGACTAACCTTTAGTCCCGGTTGGTGCCACCAACCGGTACTAATGGGCATCGCACCCTTTAGTCCCGGTTCGTGGCACCAACCGGGACTGAAGGGCCCAGGTGAACCGGGACTAATGCCTTAGCCGCACGAACCGGGACCAATGCTCACATTAGTCCCGGTTCTTGACTGAACCGGGACTAATGTGAATATTGCCCTGTGACGAAAGCCCTGTTTTGTACTAGTGAATGTTAAATCTAGGAGTTGAACTATGTGAGCCGGGGATACAATAAGTTGATTCGCATGTGCGTAGCTAGCTAGTGACGCATGTGCGTGTGTCACTGGTACTCCCTCCGGTCCATTTTGCTTCGCGTATTAGATTTGTGTTGAGTCAAACATTGCCAAGTTTGACCAAATTTATGTTAAAAAATATCAGCATCTACAATACGAAAAAAACAAATATATATAATATAAAGGTACATTTCCAATATTGATTTGGCATTGTGAATATTGAATTTTTTTCTATAAGTTTGGTCAAAGCAGAGATATTTCAACTTCGGACAAAACTTGTATGCATACTAAAAAGTACCGGAGGTAGTACGAGGGAGATAGACGGATAGGAGCACGAACGACGTACAAAAGTTCTTTTTTTTAACAGGAAGGACGTGCAAAAGTTTTTTTTAACAGGAACGATGTGCAAAAGTGTTGTGCGCGCAGTCGCGTCCAGCTAGGTGAATTGCAAAAGAAAAAAAGCACGTACATACGTGTACGCGTAAAAGTCCTGTCTTTTATTTTTGCGAATGTGCACGTGTAAAAGTTGTGTGTGCGTGTACGTGCCTAGTCCGGCATGCATGCATGCATGTGCATGCGGTTGAAGGTTTTTTTTTGACGTGATGCCGTTGAACGTTTTTTTTTTGACGTGATGTGGTTGAAGGTATGAAGCAGCTACCATGCGTTATAAAAAAGAAAAACAGGAAGAATAAAAGAGGGTAAGCATGCACGTACGTACGTATGAGGTGTACGTGCACTCCCTCAAATCAAATCAATCGAAGAAAAAGAAAAAGGTGCACGTGCGGCTGGGCGGAAGAGGGAAGACCCGGCCGGACTTGTTTTGATTCGCTTGGCTTGGACGCGCCTGTAGTTGGAGAGGGTTTCTTTCGATCGCTTCTTTTGATTGTTTTGGCTGGATTGGATTTGAGGCGCTGGTAGTACGTGCAGACTGCCCTCGTTTCGTTGTTCCGTTTTCCATGCATTGATTCCATCGACGCCATAAAGTCAGCCGCGCGGGACTATACTACACCGGTTGATCTAAGAGAGCTCACTTGGCATAGATGAAGTAATACAAAATATCAAAGCGGTATGACAAGGTCACGGCCGAAGACGTAACGCTCTGACTTGTGCTTAACCATCCGGAGCTGAGGCCACCCAGCCTTTAACAATTTGACGCCCTCGAGAACAGCAAAATTCTCTGTTTTCTCAAGGGCATAGCCATACACATCCTCAATGCTCTCCTCTGGGCAGGTAAGAAAGAACCTGGCAACACAGACTTGACCGGAGCCGAGCGGCACAATGCTGGCGTCAGTCAGGGTCCAATCTTCTGGCCTGTTCACGTCTGTCCACACATCCTGTAGCACGGGCAGCCTCAACTCACACGAGGCAGTGAGGTCCGATGTGCAGAGCTGCAAATCGTCGGGTGTGAAGCCAAACCAGAGGTTGTGCTCAGGGATGTACTCGGCGCGACCACTGAACGGCAGTGCCCAGTTGCCTAGTTTGCTCCACGCACCACTCGCGATGTCATACGATTATGTGCCGGCGCCAGATGTGGATATCCAGATCTGTGAATCGTCAACCACGGCGTAGGCACTGATTTCAAAGGGCATTGGGGCATCGCGGCAGCTGGATCGATCCACCCCGTCGTCGTCGGCAAAGAAAGGCGGTGGCTGGAGGGAATACCAGCACCAGTCTTGGGCGTAGCTAGCAGGCAGGCGGGTGTGGAGAAGAGCCTGGAAGTAGTCCCGATCGGGCAGCCGGCCAGGGTTGCCGCTCATGACGTATAGGCTGTCGCCCACGGCAACGGAGATGGGGTCGATAATGGGCTTGCGCATATTGGGCATCCCAGTGCGGAGCAAGCGCGAGTCGTGGTTGTACAAGAAGCTCCTGCCCATTTGGTCGACGGCGAGGAGGTTTTCCCGGCCGGGGCCGAAAGCCATGAAATTCATCCACGCCTGTTCGCCCTTCCTGCAGGGCCAGTCGAATGACAGGGACGGCGGAGGCAGCGGGGCGTCCGCTGGCCGTCGATGAACTGCTCGAACAGCTGGCCGTGACCGGGCTGGGCGAAATAAGTTTGCCGGGTTCAAGCAGTGAAGGCTGAAGTGTCTGGGGCCACCGTTGCAGCTCATGGCCAACTTATTCACAAACCGGCTGCCCATGGCGATGGCGGGCGAACCTCCTGATAATCAGAAGAAAGAACAAGGAACTCGTTGAATGTTTGTGATGATGATTCTCGTTTCTTCTCTTGGTAATATCAAAGAACCATGTACAGTACAGACACGGAGATTATCATCAGAGATTCGCCGAGTACCTAAGGAGTGGGGTTGGGATCCAATTGAACCCGACAATTTCTGGAATGGAGACTATCAGCTCTCAACCACGCAGCCAAGAACAAGATCGATATTTTGTTGTCGAAGAATTGGGGATGCTTGGGGAGGAGCGCTATTTTATACTGGTGGCGGCGCAAGGAAGACTGAAGAGGGAGGAGATCCGGTGCGATTCCTACCCTAACGCCTTCTACCGTGGGTTAAATTCGTATGTAACTTTTCGAGTAGATGATTTTTCATATAAAAACTTTTTCATCCGAGTTCGTACGCAAAAGTTATGCCCATTTTAAGAAATTCCAGAGAGATTTTGCAAATAAAGTCGAAATTCATATTTGTTAATTTTCCCAACATCTAGACCACATATCACATGGGAAACTTATTTTATTTTATTTTTTTGACATCTCCATCATTTTCTTTTGTTTTCTCTAAAACGGAAAAGGCGGTCCACTGTGGGGGGGTAGAGTTTGATGGGCCTTTTAGTACCGGTTCGTGCCATGAACCGGTACTAATGCCTCAAAGCCCATTAGTACCGGTTTGTGGCACCAACCGGGACTAAAGGACTAACCTTTAGTCCCGGTTGGTGCCACCAACCGGTACTAATGGGCATCGCACCCTTTAGTCCCGGTTCGTGGCACCAACCGGGTCTAAAGGGCCCAGGTGAACCGGGACTAATGCCTTAGCCGCACGAGCCGGGACCAATGCTCACATTAGTCCCGGTTCGTGACTGAACCGGGACTAATGTGAATATTGCCTTGTGACGAAAGCCCTGTTTTGTACTAGTGAATGTTAAGTCTAGGAGTTGAATTATGTGAGCTTGGGATACAATAAGTTGATTCGCATGTGCGTAGCTAGCTAGTGACGCATGTGCGTGTGTCACTGGTACTCCCTCCGGTCCTTTTTGCTACGCGTATTAGATTTGTGTTGAGTGAAACATTGCAAAGTTTTACCAAATTTATGTTAAAAAATATCAGCATCTACAATACGAAAAAAAAAAATATATATATATAATATAAAGGTACATTTCCAATATTGATTTGGCATTGTGAATGTTGAATTTTTTTTCTATAAGTTTTGTCAAAGCAGAGATACTTCAACTTCGGACAAAACTTGTATGCATACTAAAAAGGACCGGAGGTAGTACGAGGGAGATAGATGGATAGGAGCACGAACGACGTGCAAAAGTTCTTTTTTTTAACAGGAAGGACGTGCAAAAGTTTTTTTTAACAGGAACGATGTGCAAAAGTGTTGTGCGCGCAGTCGCGTCTAGCTAGGTGAATTGCAAAAGAAAAAAGCACGTACATACGTGTACGTGTAAAAGTCCTGTCTTTTATTTTTGCAAATGTGCACGTGTAAAAGTTGTGTGTGCGTGTACGTGCCTAGTCCGGCATGCATGCATGCATGTGCATGCGGTTGAAGGTTTTTTTTTTACGTGATGCGGTTGAAGGTTTTTTTTTGACGTGATGCGGTTGAAGGTTTGAAGTAGCTACGATGCGTTATAAAAAAGAAAAACAGGAAGAATAAAAGAGGGTAAGCACGCACGTACGTACGTATGAGGTGTACGTGCAGACTGCCTCGTTTCGTTGTTTCGTTTTCCATGCATTGATTCCATCGATGCCATAAAGCCAGCCGCGCCGGACTAGACTACACCGGTTGATCTAAGAGAGCTCACTTGGCATAGATGAAGTACTACAAAATATCAAAGCGGTATGACAAGGTCACGGCCGAAGACGTAACGCTCCGACTTGTGCTTAACCATCCGGAGATGAGCCCTCCCAGCCTTTAACAATTTAACGCCCTCGAGAACAGCAAAATTCTCTGTTTTCTCAAGGGCATAGCCATACACATCCTCAATGCACTCCTCTGGGCAGGTAAGAAAGAACCTGGCAACGCAGACTTTGTGACACCCAAAATTTCATTTGGATTTTTCAAAAAAATTATTTGTCTTGAGGGAGGTGATTTAAATTTTTCCTTCAAAAGAACCCTCCCTTTCAAAATATTTTTATGGCAAGAGTTTTATTTGGTTTCACCGAAGACTTGATTTTGGTCTTGGAGATTCTTTCTTTTTATTTGGACTCAAACCAAAATACTTCTCTCTTGGAAAAATGTCTTTTGACAATTTCTTGAAAAGCCCTATAGTTTTGGAATGATCTTTTCCCACTTTCAACAAATCTCCCTTGCCATGACCTATGTACAAATCCTCTTCCATAAACCTTTCCCCACCTTTGGATCATGATGTACCTCAACTACAGCAAGTTGAACCTCTCCATATATTTATTTTTCATTTATTTCTTATCAAAAACAATTTCTGCCTTATATCTTGATCCTTGGAGGTTTACAAAGGAACTATTCCTTCTGCTTTGATTTTTGCCCCCAAACCAATTTCCCTTCCTAGTCCTTTGAACCCTCAACCAAGATCCATGATGATCCACTGGTCTTCAGTTCAAATTTTTCAAACTAGACTTGCTGCAAGTTTGGACCAGATTTGCCAAATTTGATGAAATTCATTCAAATCCTTCTCCAAAAATTCTGAGAAAAATCAGGCAGCCTCTGGGTACATTGAGAGGTCACCTCACCAAGTCCCAGCTCCAGGAAAAATTTTCTTCACACCTTATCATTTCATCGAACACCTTCAGAGCACTGTCAATATCATGTTCAGTCAAATTCAGTTAACAGTGTCTGAACCATTGTCGTTTCTTCAGTGTCCGTTGCCAATCCCACCAGTGCCCCGGCGTCGCCGTGTTCCCTGTCCCCTCCCCGTTGTCCTCTACACCACACGAGCGCCTGGAAGCTTGCGGACGTCGGCGACGAGCGGCAGGAGGTGCGCCGCCCCGTGACCGACGCCAGCGGCGGCTTTGCGGCCGTCAGAAGAGTGGCGCAGCGCAGACGGCGCCGTCCGGCGCCGCCCAATCCACCGGAGGTCGCCGCGTGGTCTTCCACTCCCCAGTGCGCGCTGCCACCCTCGTCGCGAACCGCTGGGCGCGGAGCGCGCTCTCTGCCGCCGCCGTGCCAGTACGGCGACCCCGACGAAGACCGGAGCCATTACGCCATGCCCGACCGAGTTTAGCAGTGGAACGGGACCAGTAACTCCCACTGATGCTGCCTGGCCACCTAAACCCCCTGCCAATCCACTGCCTCGCCGTAATTGCTCGCCGGAGATTCTCCGTTCACGGCCACCCCCTCGAGCCGCCTATAAATAGAGGCCCCGAGCTCCAGCTAGTACCCACACCACCTCTGCACTCCACCAAGACCCCGACTAGCCACTGGAAGAGCCCCGAGGAAGTCTCCTTCCTCAACTCCGGCCGCTGCGACCCGCCACGGGATCCAGCTCGATTCGCTCCCGTGCGTGCACCTCTGCCTCCCATCTCTTGCCAGTAGCTCTCTAGTGCATCCCTCCTTCTGACCCGTGCTTCAATTCGAAGTTTGCAGCACACCACCGGAGTTCCCCACCACTGCCCGAGCCGCCGTCCGCCGGAGAAAGTGTCATCGTCGACGTGGTGCTCCCCGACGCCCGAGTCCACCACCCACCGACGCGGAAGGACACGCTGATACTCTTGGTACGCTCCGATCTCCCTGACTCGTCGTGGTTCGACGCCGGCGACCACCGCAGCCTTCGGGCGCCGGCGAGGTTATTCAAACCTGACATGTGGACCCCCCACGTCAGCCTCTCTTCTTTCACCCCCGAAGCATTTTTTGTTGGCGCCTTCGGGCAGAGTACGTTTTCTCTGTGGGCTAGCGCATTTCTATTCGAACCGTTTTCTGTTTTCTCAGTTAAACCCCTGGAACTTTTGTGTTTCATTACAGATGAGTCCCTAGACAGAAACCCTTATAACTTTTTAATAAAAAGTGATTTTTGAGTGATTCTTTTTCTGACAGTCTTATAATTTTGTCTAGTTTTTTATGGGATTTATTTGAAAAAAATTTGGAACAAATTTTATGCACGCGTTGGTTTTCACGTTAGTATGCATTTTTCGCTATACCGTAGGTTCCGGGAGAGGTGACGGAACCGCGAACTTCGCCGAGCTAGACTCCGACTTCTCCGAACCAGGCAAGCATGTTTGAACCTTTGATATGATAGGTGTTTTGCATGATTGCATGAAAGGTTGTGCATGGCATATGAGTATCGGTGAGTATCTAGTTGCATGTGAGGCAACTACCCGTGTGTTCCAAAGTTACTGTGATTTCTGATGAGAGATGGCCTAGTCATGTGGTGACATGAAGGCCAGTAAGGTGGTACTTTTGGAGCATGCCAGCCTTACGTCATCCGATAAATTCCGACGTTAACGTGGACGGAGTCACGTTATCGTTCTTCCCCTTCCGTGCTACCACTTGTTTTCTGCCAGAATGCGGTTTAGTAAGTTGGTAACCTCTTTCCGTGTACACACCAAACAGAGGGGCCGGGATGATGGTTCCATGGCCCTGGATTAAAGCCAGTCATCCGGTCAGGGGGCATGGGTGTTTCCAGTTGGGACCGAGAGGGGGGCACCCCTTAGAGCGCGCGTATAGAAATTTTGATCCCATGCTACGCGAGGTTGTAGCCTCCCCGTCTCAAGGTTTTCTTGAACGTTGCCGAGGGTGATTCCTGGCTTCGGAATGTTGAATGGGTGTGTACTGGTTAGACGTGTTTCTTCCAAAACACCGTAAACGGAACTAGTCCCCGTGACTACTGAAATCCGTTGGCTGTGGTTAAAGTACAAACTCTGCATAGTCAAATCCTTCCGAGTCATCGTATCCATGGTCAAGTATCGTGATCAGTGTATCCATATCTATGTCAAGCCCTCGTGGTTTATTCTTCTTTCTGGTAAGCGAGCATGAGTAGTAAACTGGGCTGAACGTTACTCCTGTGGATGGACTAACCCTGTTGTTTATCTCATGCCTGATTATTCTCTGGATATGATTTAAATTCTTGAGCTACGAAGATGTTAAGTTATGAAGCCCTTTATGTGATGTCGCTCAGACGTCCGACTGTGGCATGTTTGTTATTTACTTTTGTATAAGCCCTTTATGTGATGTCGCTCAGACGTCCGACTGTGGCATGTTGGTTATTTACTTTCGATATAAGCCCTTTATGTGATGTCGCTCAGACGTCCGACTGTGGCACTTATGTTATTTACTTTTGATATAAGCCCTTTCTGCGATGTCGCTCAGACGTCCGACTGTGGCACGCACTATCTTTTATTTTCAATTATAAGCCCTTTATGTGGTGTCGCCCTGACGCCCGACTACGGCATTGTTATTCTTGCATTTTCCTCTCGAGGAGTCATTCAGACCCTCGTTTGGCACCCAGCATTTATTTTGGGATTTCGGGAGGACTACCGCCCGACTTCTCTTTTATTTCCCACGCATTATTGTCTCGATGCCTAAATGCGCTTGTTAACCTGTTCCTATGCTCCATGCTTACATTTGTTATATCTTATGTCCGAACTGTCTTGCGAGTACTTTCATAGTACTCACCTGGCTTGTTGATTTGGCCAGATGTTGACGAAGGCGATCTCTTGGATGAAGAGTTTGATAGTGCGTCCGACGCCTAGAGGAGTCCCAGTCAGTCCCGTGCGATCCTGGATATTGGTCACTTGTATTATATACGCTTCCGCCACCCGCAATAAGTCTCCTCGAGCCTCACTCCGACGCTTGAAGAGCTGTAGTTTTCAGGAGTCATATCACCCACTTCGCGGTGATATTTCCCCCACCGTTGTTATCGTGAGTTAGTAGTTATGCCACCCTATCCGTCGTTATGTTTTATCGGCGTACATGTAATAAATTGTTGAGCAGTCTCCGCTCAACCTTGTATTATACTCAGTGCTCCTGGTATTTTTCTTCTGTGACCAAGATATTGTCTACCAGCAAGAAGGAATTCTTCTTTACTGGTCCGTAAAAGGGATTGGTCTCTCAATAAATATTTTATTGAAAAACCGGTCGTGACAAGCTTGGTATCAGAGCCAGGCTGACTGTAGGAAGCCACTAGGTGCGATCGCTAATCGGTTATTAGCGTCTTTTGTGCTTTTTCAGCATTTTGCAATTGTAGCTATTTTCTGTTGGTCATCATAAATTTATGACTTGACTACTCAGAATTTTTGCCTACTTTTGTAGATGGCTGGCAGCAACTGCGAGACTCGAGTGTTCACGAACGTGCCCGAGGGGTTTGTCAAACTCCTCGTCTCCATCACCAAGCTCGCGATCGGGCCAGCGACTCGTCCGGAGTTCACGCTTTACCAGCACAAGCTCAGCGACGACGTGTCTATGCACCAAGCCGTGGTGCAATTCAAGGGAGGACGTTCTGCATCCCGCCACTTCCATTTTGTGGGAAGGGCCATGCCTACGGAGAGGCATGCCATGCAGATGGCTGCCCGTGAGGCGATAGCTCGTCTTCGGGACATCCTTCCGATGATGAAGACTCGTCGCTACCGCTACCTCCCCTGCCATGTGCCATACACTTGTCACTATGCATTCGCCTGCCGTCGGGGAGAGCGAGATGAAGCCATCGAGATGGTCGTGGAGTACCTCAAGGCTCTGGAGGAATCCTTCGACAACCTCGTGGATGATCTTGTGGCTGCCCGCATGGACTTAGTCCGGGGCGGTCCTGCCTGCAGGAAGGAGCTTCTCCACACGGCACCGCCTCTGACATTCGTCTCGTCTTCAGCCTCTTATGCACCGGCCATTTTGGCCACTGCTCACCGTCTGCCTACCACTGAGGAGTTCGACCGAGTCATCGCTCCTACTCCAGTCAGAGCTGCACCGCCTGCCACACCCGCACTACCGCCTGTCGCTCCCGCGCCATCACCGCAGCGCAGTGTTACGCGCCAGGAGCCAGCTAGAGAGGAGGTGGAGGTTGAATCTCCTGCACCGCTGAGTCTTGCCCTCGGCAAGGGAAAGGACATCGTCACCATCTCCGACAGAGAGCGCCGAGTAGCCGCGCGTTATGTCTGCTTGTATGATGTGTTTTATCTGTACGCTAGTTTGTATTAGTGTGTTCGCTGCTTTCCGGAGGAGTATGCTAGTCTAAATAACATGTCAGGATTGTGTACGCACATCCTGAGTGCTGTATCGTGTGGTTGCTTTTCGCGTGTAAGATTGGTGTTAAGCAGCTCTTCTCCGTGCAAAATCGTTCATGCTTTCTTGAAAAAAATCTTGAGGTCTTTTAAATTTTTGCCTTTGCAAGATTTTCCTTGTGCCACACAGTCCTTCTCATATGAGTTTGCAAAATAATACCCCAGACTGGAAAAATGTCTCGTCCGTGGACTCGTTCCATGCCCAATCAGCCAGAAGAAGTTTATGGGACACAGACTAGCAACAACTTCACTCAGGGACAGTCCAGTCAGCAGGACAGCGAAGCAGCCTTGTCTCAAGTATGCCGTCTCTTCGAACAAAGCCAGCAACAGCACCAAGAGATGATGAATCACGTCATCAATATGGGAAACCACCGTGAACCCTATCAACCACATTCCAAGTTGTCTGAATTACAGAAGACTCGCCCTTCAACGTTTGCTCACACCGATAGGCCGCTGGAAGCCGATGATTGGCTTCGTGACATCGAGAGAAAGCTGATTATTGCTCAGTGCTCAGACCATGAGAAGGTGCTTTATGCACCACACTACCTTACTGGAGCAGCTGCAGCATGGTGGGAAAACTTCCTACACATGCATCCCAGTGAACACAACATCACCTGGGAAGAATTCAAGGAAGGCTTTCGTGGGGCACACATCCCTAGGAGCATCATAAAAATCAAGAAGAGGGAATTTGACGACCTCAAGCAAAGAGGCATGTCAGTGACAGAATACAACGGTCAGTTTACCCAGCTATCTCGTTATGCCTACGACGAGCACATGACAGAGAACAAGAAGATGGAAAAATTCCTGGACGGCCTGGCACCGGCACTAAAATGCCAACTGGTTGTACACACTTTCCCGGATTTTAAAACTCTGGTTGACAAGGCCATTACCTTGGAGAATGAGCGCCGTAGTCTGGAAGATATCCGTAAGCGAAAGTGGGACAAGACGATTCTTGCTCGCAACAACCGAAGCAAGACTGAGGTTCCAAGGACAGAAGCAAGGAAATCCACGACTACTGATCTAAGGCCAGTCAGACAGTTTCATGCCAGGGACAAGGAGTTCACGTACCGTCTAGGGGTCACATGCTATGCTTGTGGTGAAGAAGGGCACTATGCTAAACAGTGCCCAAAGCCAAGGAACTCGGCCCCCAAGCCAAACAATGGTGGGAATAATCCAGCCCCCAAGCGCAACAATTTCAATCACAACAAAAACCACAGGAAGGGTCACCTAAACCATGTGACCAGGGAAGAAGCGCAGAATGCCCCAGACATCGTGCTCGGTACGTTCCCTGTCAACACAGTACCTGCCATGGTTTTGTTTGATTCTGGAGCTTCCCATTCGTTCGTTTTGAAGAATTTTGTTTTGCAACATGGTTTTCCGATACTTCCCTTGGAAAAATCTATGATCATCAAGTCCCCCGGAAATAAGCAGATCGCTCAGAGTTACTGCCAAGGAGTGATCATTGAGTTCAAAGGACTAAAATTCCAAGCAAATCTCATCGTGTTGGAAAATAAGGGACTGGATGTCATTTTAGGGATGGACTGGTTGACCACCAACAAAGGATTCATTGATTGTTTCAATCGGACCGTGATACTCACTCACCATCATGGCAAGACAATAAAGGTTACAGCTCAAGAAAGGCCACAGTCACGGCAACCAAAGCTGAACAAAGTGGACATGTCAGAACTGAGAAAAGTTCCAGTGGTATGCGAGTTTCCTGACGTATTTCCTGAAGAACTACCGGGCATGCCACCAGACCGAGAGATAGAGTTCAGCATTGAACTAGCACCTGGCACCGCTCCCATCTATAAGAAACCTTATAGAATGGCACGCTCAGAATTGGTGGAGTTGAAGAAGCAGATAAAGGAATTATTGGACAAAGGATTTATTTGAGCCAGCTCCTCACCATGGGGTTCGCCAGTATTATTCGCCAAGAAAAAGGATGGGACACTGAGACTGTGTATAGACTATCGAGCTCTCAATATGGTCACCATCAAAAACAAATATCCGATGCCACGAATAAATGATTTGTTTGACCAGCTCGCACAAGCCAAGGTGTTCTCAAAAATTGATTTGAGATCGGGATATCATCAATTGAAAGTACGGACAGAAGATATCCCTAAAACAACATTCACCTCCAGATACGGATTATATGAGTTCACAGCGATGCCTTTTGGTCTAACGAACGCCCTCGCATATTTCGTCCACCTCATGAACAAAGTGTTCATGAAATTCATGGACAAATTTGTTGTGGTGTTCATCGACGATATTCTGGTATATTCAAGGACACCAGAAGAGCATGCTGAGCATCTCAGAATTGTTTTGGGAGAATTAAGGAAACATCAGTTGTACGCCAAATTTAGCAAGTGTGAGTTTTGGCTAAGGCAGGTTGGTTTCCTAGGCCATATATTGAACCAAGAAGGCGTGGTCGTAGACCCAGAAAAAGTCAAAGCCATACTTGACTGGAAGCCACCCGCCAACGTTACTGATGTGCGGAGTTTCCTGGGAATGGCCGGATATTACAGAAGATTTATTGAAGGATTCTCCACTATGTCGAAACCAATGACCCAGTTGCTCAAGAAAGACAAGAAGTTTGTATGGACGGAAGCATGCGAGAGAAGCTTCCAAGAGCTTAAGAAGAAGCTAACAACCGCACCGGTATTAACCGTGCCAGACATACACAAGAGTTTTGAAGTATATTGTGACGCGTCCCGAAAGGGCCTCGGATGTGTACTAATGCGGGATGGCAAAGTTGTCGCGTATGCCTCCAGGCAGCTGCGAAAACATGAGGAAAATTACCCAACACATGACTTGGAGCTAGCAGCAGTCATACATGCACTCAAGGAGTGGAGGCACTTCCTGTTGGGAAATCGCTGTGAAATATATACGGACCATAAGAGCCTTAAATATATTTTCACACAACCAGAACTAAATTTACGCCAACGACGCTGGTTGGAATTGGTCAAGGACTATGATGTCGGCATTCACTACCATCCAGGAAAAGCAAATGTAGTGGCTGATGCCCTTAGTCGAAACCCCAGCCCGGACAACGACGGTCCGCAAAACTTGAGGCCTGAGTTTCAGCAAGAGTTCGCTAGGCTCAACATGGTGTTAGTCTCTAAGGGCACCATATCAAATCTGGAAATACAACCCACCCTAGTGGAACAAATTAAGAAGGCTCAACAGGGACATCCCAGCATCGAAGGAATAAAGAAGAAAATGAACTTTGGTAAGACTTCAGAGTTCGTCACAGACAGTGAAGGAATATTATGGTACGGAGACAGACTTTGCGTACCTAACATTGAGGAACTCAAGCAACAAATCCTAACGGAAAGCCACACCGCTCCATACTCGATCCATCCTAGAGGAACCAAAATGTACAAAGACATTCAGGAAAGATTTTGGTGGCACGGTATGAAAAGAGATATAGCCGCATTTATTGCTTGTTGTGATTCATGTCAGCGCATCAAGACCGAGCATCAAAAGCCAGCAGGGCTACTCCAGCCAAACAGGATACCGGAGTGGAAATGGGATGAAATAGGAATGGACTTCATCGTCGGACTACCACGATCACAACGCGGAAATGACGTCATATGGGTCATCACAGACCGACTAACCAAGGTTGCTCATTTCATTCCCGTGAAGACTACCTACTCCACACAAAGGCTGGCCAAACTTTATCTCTCCCGTATAGTTTGTTTGCATGGAGTCCCAAAGACTATAATATCCAACCAAGGCACACAATTTGTCTCCAAATTTTGGGATCACCTGCAACAAGCTCTGGGCACGCAGCTAGCTTTCAGTACAGCGTACCACCCTCAGACTGATGGACAAACGGAACGTGTGAACCAAATCCTAGAGGATATGCTGAGAGCCTGTGTGCTCACCTATGGATCCAGTTGGGAAGAGAGTTTGCCGTATGCCGAGTTTGCTTACAACAACAGTTACCAAGCCAGCTTGCAAATGGCACCCTTTGAAGCATTGTACGGACGGAGGTGTTGTACCCCACTGAATTGGTCAGAAATAGGTGACAGCCGTATCTTCGGCCCAGACATGCTTAAAGAGGCCGAGGAGAAAGTTAAGCAGATCAGGGACAGACTCAAGACAGCGCAGAGCCGACAAAAGAGCTACTACGATCAAAAACATCGTGAGGTCAGCTTTGAACCCGGTGATTCCGTATACCTACGAGTGTCTCCTATGAGGGGCCTGCAACGGTTCAAAATTAAGGGGAAGCTAGCCCCGAGATTTATCGGACCATTCTGTATAGAGGCACGAAGAGGCACAGTGGCCTACAAACTAGACTTACCCAAGGAGCTGTCAGACGTCCATGACGTGTTCCATGTCTCACAATTGAGGAAATGTGTAAGTAACCCGGAGAAGCATGTATCTCATGAAAGCATTGATATACAACCAGACCTCACCTACAGAGAGAGGCCAGTAAAGATTTTGGAAGAGTCTGAAAGGAGGACCCGTCAGAAAACAACAAAAAATTTCAAAGTTCAGTGGAGCAACCACACTGAGGATGAAGCGACATGGGAAAGGGAAGATTTTCTCTAGGCAGAGTATCCATATCTATTCGAGGATCAGCTGAAATCTCGAGGACGAGATTTTTCCTAAGGGGGTAGGTGTTGTGACACCCAAAATTTCATTTGGATTTTTCAAAAAATTTATTTGTCTTGAGGGAGGTGATTTAAATTTTTCCTTCAAAAGAACCCTCCCTTTCAAAATATTTTTATGGCAAGAGTTTTATTTGGTTTCACCCAAGACTTGATTTTGGTCTTGGAGATTCTATCTTTTTATTTGGACTCAAACCAAAATACTTCTCTCTTGGAAAAATGTCTTTTGACAATTTCTTGAAAAGCCCTATAGTTTTGGAATGATCTTTTCCCACTTTCAACAAATCTCCCTTGCTATGACCTATGTACGAATCCTCTTCCATAAACCTTTCCCCACCTTTGGATCATGATGTACCTCAACTACAGCAAGTTGAAACTCTCCATATATTTATTTTTCATTTATTTCTTATCAAAAACAATTTCTGCCTTATATCTTGATCCTTGGAGGTTTACAAAGGAACTACTCCTTCTGCTTTGATTTTTGCCCCCAAACCAATTTCCCTTCCTAGTCCTTTGAACCCTCAATGAAGATCCATGATGATCCACTGGTATTCAGTTCAAATTTTTCAAACTAGACTTGCTGCAAGTTTGGACCAGATTTGCCAAATTTGATGAAATTCATTCAAATCCTTCTCCAAAAATTCTGAGAAAAATCAGGCAGCCTCTGGGTACATTGAGAGGTCACCTCACCAAGTCCCAGCTCCAGGAAAAATTTTCTTCACACCTTATCATTTCATCGAACACCTTCAGAGCACTATCAATATCATGTTCAGTCAAATTCAGTTAACAGTGTCTGAACCACCGTCGTTTCTTCAGTGTCCGTTGCCAATGCCACCAGTGCCCCGGCGTCGCCGTGTTCCCTGTCCCCTCCCCCTTGTCCTCTACACCACACGAGCGCCTGGAAGCTTGCGGACGTCGGCGACGAGCGGCAGGAGGTGCGCCGCCCCGTGACCGACGCCAGCGGCGGCTTTGCGGCCGTTAGAAGAGTGGCGCAGCGCAGACGGCGCCGTCCGGCGCCGCCCAATCCACCGGAGGTCGCCGCGTGGTCTTCCACTCCCCAGTGCGCGCTGCCACCCTCGTCGCGAACCGCTGGGCGCGGAGCGCGCTCTCTGCCGCCGCCGTGCCAGTACGGCGACCCCGACGAAGACCGGAGCCATTACGCCATGCCCGACCGAGTTTAGCAATGGAACGGGACCAGTAACTCCCACTGATGCTGCCTGGCCACCTAAACCCCCTGCCAATCCACTGCCTCGCCGTAATTGCTCGCCGGAGATTCTCCGTTCACGGCCACCCCCTCGAGCCGCCTATAAATAGAGGCCCCGAGCTCCAGCTAGTACCCACTCCACCTCTGCACTCCACCAAGACCCCGACTAGCCACTGGAAGAGCCCCAAGGAAGTCTCCTTCCTCAACTCCGGCCGCCGCGACCCGCCACGGGATCCAGCTCGATTCTCTCCCGTGCGTGCACCTCTGCCTCCCATCTCTTGCCAGTAGCTCTCTAGTGCATCCCTCCTTCTGACCCGCGCTTCAATTCGAAGTTTGCAGCACACCACCGGAGTTCCCCACCATCGCCCGAGCCGCCGTCCGCCGGAGAAAGTGTCGTCGTCGACGTGGTGCTCCCCGACGCCCGAGTCCACCACCCACCGACGCGGAAGGACACGCTGATACTCTTGGTACACTCCGATCTCCCTGACTCGCCGTGGTTCGACGCCGGCGACCACCGCAGCCTTCGGGCGCCGGCGAGGTTTTTCAAACCTGACATGTGGACCCCCCACGTCAGCCTCTCTTCTTTCACCCCCGAAGCGTTTTCTGTTGGCGCCTTCGGGCAGAGTACGTTTTCTCTGTGGGCTGGCGCATTTCTATTCGAACCGTTTTCTGTTTTCTCAGTTAAACCCCTGGAACTTTTCTGTTTCATTACAGATGAGTCCCTGGACAGAAACCCTTATAACTTTTTAATAAAAAGTGATTTTTGAGTGATTCTTTTTCTGACAGTCTTATAATTTTGTCTAGTTTTTTATGGGATTTATTTGAAAAATATTTGGAACAACTTTTATGCACGCGTTGGTTTTCACGTTAGTATGCATTTTTCGCTATACCGTAGGTTCCGGGAGAGGTGACGGAGCCGCGAACTTCGCCGAGCTAGACTCCAACTTCTCCAAACCAGGCAAGCATGTTTGAACCTTTGATATGATAGGTGTTTTGCATGATTGAGTGAAAGGTTGTGCATGGCATATGAGTATCGGTGAGTATCTAGTTGCATGTGAGGCAACTACCCGTGTGTTCCAAAGTTATTGTGATTTCTGATGAGAGATGGCCTAGTCATGTGGTGACATGAAGGGCAGTAAGGTGGTATTGTTGGTGCATGCCAGCCTTACGTCATCCGATAAATTCCGACGTTACCGTGGACGGAGTCACGTTATCGTTCTTCCCCTTCCGTGCTACCACTTGTTTTCTACCAGAATGCGGTTTAGTAAGTTGGTAACCTCTTTCCGTGTACACACCAAACAGAGGGGACGGGATGATGGTTCCATGGCCCTGGATTAAAGCCAGTCATCCGGTCAGGGGGCATGGGTGTTTCCGGTTGGGACCGAGATGGGGGCACCCCTTAGAGCGCGCGTATAGAAATTTTGATCCCATGCTACGCGAGGTTGTAGCCTCCCCGTCTCAAGGTTTTCTTGAACGTTGCCGAGGGTGATTCCTGGCTTCGGAATGTTGAATGGGTGTGTACTGGTTAGACGTGTTTCTTCCAAAACACCGTAAACGGAACTAGTCCCCGTGACTACTGAAATCCGTTGGCTGTGGTTAAAGTACAAACTCTGCAAAGTCAAATCCTTCCGAGTCATCGTATCCATGGTCAAGTATCGTGATCAGTGTATCCATATCTATGTCAAGCCCTCGTGGTTTATTCTTCTTTCCGGTAAGCGAGCATGAGTAGTAAACTGGGCTGAACGTTACTCCTGTGGATGGACTAACCCTGTTGTTTATCTCATGCCTGATTATTCTCTGGATATGATTTAAATTCTTGAGCTACGAAGATGTTAAGTTATGAAGCCCTTTATGTGATGTCGCTCAGACGTCCGACTGTGGCATGTTTGTTATTTACTTTTGTATAAGCCCTTTATGTGATGTCGCTCAGACGTCCGACTGTGGCATGTTGGTTATTTACTTTCGATATAAGCTCTTTATGTGATGTCGCTCAGACGTCCGACTGTGGCACTTATGTTATTTACTTTTGATATAAGCCCTTTCTGCGATGTCGCTCAGACGTCCGACTGTGGCACGCACTATCTTTTATTTTCAATTATAAGCCCTTTATGTGGTGTCGCCCTGACGCCCGACTACGGCATTGTTATTCTTGCATTTTCCTCTCGAGGAGTCATTCAGACCCTCGTTTGGCACCCAGCATTTATTTTGGGATTTCGGGAGGACTACCGCCCGACTTCTCTTTTATTTCCCACGCATTATTGTCTCGATGCCTGAATGCGCTTGTTAACCTGTTCTTATGCTCCATGCTTACATTTGTTATATCTTATGTCCGAACTGTCTTGCGAGTACTTTCATAGTACTCACCTGGCTTGTTGATTTGGCCAGATGTTGACGAAGGCGATCTCTTGGATGAAGAGTTTGATAGTGCGTCCGACGCCTAGAGGAGTCCCAGTCAGTCCCGTGCGATCCTGGATATTGGTCACTTGTATTATATACGCTTCCGCCACCCGCAATAAGTCTCCTCGAGCCTCACTCCGACGCTCGAAGAGCTGTAGTTTTCAGGAGTCATATCACCCACTTCACGGTGATATTTCCCCCACCGTTGTTATCGTGAGTTAGTAGTTATGCCACCCTATCCGCCGTTATGTTTTATCAGCGTACATGTAATAAATTGTTGAGAAGTCTCCGCTCAACCTTGTATTAAATTGTTGGCGTCTGTCAGGGTCCAATCTTCTGGCCTGTTCACATCTGTCCACACATCCTGCAGCACGGGCGGCCTCAACTCACACGAGGCAGTGAAGTCCGATGTGCGGAGCTGCAAATCGTCGGGTGTGAAGCCAAACCAGAGGTTGTGCTCAGGGATGTACTCGGCGCGACCTCTGGACGGCAGTGCCCAGTTGCCTAGTTTGCTCCACACGCCACTCGCGATGTCATACGAGTATGTGCCGGCGCCAGATGTGGATATCCAGATCTGTGAATCGTCAACCACGGCGTAGGCACTGATTTCAAAGGGCATTGGGGCATCGCGGCAGCTGGATCGATCCACCCCATCGTCGTCGGCGGCAAAGAAAGGCGGTGGCTGGAGGGAATACCAGCACCAGTCTTGGGCGTAGCTAGCAGGCAGGCGGGTGTGGAGGAGAGCCTGGAAGCAGTCCCGATCGGGCAGCCGGCCAGGGTTGCCGCTCATGACGTATAGGCTGTCGCCCACGGCAACGGAGATGGGGTCGATAATGGGCTTGCACATCTTGGGCATCCCAGTGCGGAGCAAGCGCGAGTCGTGGTTGTACAAGAAGCTCCTGCCGATTTGGTCCACGGCAAGGAGGTTTTCCCGGCCAGGGCCAAAAGCCATGAAATTCATCCACGCCTGTTCGCCCTTCCTGCAGGGCCAGTCGAATGACAGGGACGGCGGAGGCAGCGGGGCATCCGCCGGCCGTCGATGAACTGCTCGAACCGCTGGCCGTGACCGGGCTGGGCGAAATAAGTTTGCCGGGTTCAAGCAGTGAAGGCTGAAGTGTCTGGTGCCGCCGTTGCAGCCCATGGCCAACAGATTCACAAACCTGCTGCCCATGGCGATGGCGGGCGGACCTCCTCATAATCAGAAGAAAGAACAAGGAACTCGTTGAATGTTTGTGATGATGATTCTCGTTTCTTCTCTTGGTAATATCAAAGAACCATGTACAGTACAGACACGGAGATTATCATCAGAGATTCGCCGAGTACCTAAGGAGTGGGGTTGGGATCCAATTGAACCGGACAATTTCTGGAATGGAGACTATCAGCTCTCAACCACGCAGCCAAGAACAAGATCGATATTTTGTTGGCGAAGAATTGGGGATGCTTGGGGAGGAGCGCTGTTTTATACTGTTGGCGGCGCAAGGAAGACTGAAGAGGGAGGAGATCCGGTGCGATTCCTACCCTAACGCCTTCTACCGTGGGTTAAATTCGTATGTAACTTTTCGAGTAGATGATTTTTCATATAAAAAACTTTTTCATCCGAGTTCGTATGCTATAAGAAATTCCAGAGAGATTTTGCAAATAAAGTCGAAATTCATATTTGTTAATTTTCCCAACAAATAGACCACATATCACATGGGAAACTTATTTTATTTTATTTTTTTGACATTTCCATCATTTTCTTTTGTTTTTTCTAAAACTGAAAAGGCGGTCCACGGAGGGGGGGGTGGGGGGCAGAGTTTGATGGGCCCTTTAGTACCGGTTCGTGCCATGAACCGGTACTAATGCCTAAAAGCCCATTAGTACCGGTTGGTGGCACCAACCGTGACTAAAGGACTAACCTTTAGTCCCGGTTGGTACCACCAACCGGTACTAATGGGCATCGCACGCTTTAGTCCCGGTTCGTGGCACCAACCGGGACTAAAGGGCCCAGGTGAACCGGGACTAATGCCTTGGCCGCACGAACCTCGACCAATGCTCACATTAGTCCCGGTTCATGACTGAACCGGGACTAATGTGAATATTGCCCTGTGACGAAAGCCCTGTTTTGTACTAGTGAATGTTAAGTCTAGGAGTTGAACTATGTGAGCTGGGGATACAATAAGTTGATTCGCATGTGCGTAGCTAGCTAGTGACGCATGTGCGTGTGTCACTGGTACTCCCTCCGGTCCTTTTTGGTACGCGTATTAGATTTGTGTTGAGTCAAACATTGCAAAGTTTGACCAAATTTATGTTAAAAAATATCAGCATCTACAATACGATATATATATATATATATAATATAAAGGTACATTTCCAATATAGATTTGCCATTGTAAATATTGATTTTTTTTCTATAAGTTTGGTCAAAGCAGAGATACTTCAACTTCGGACAAAACTTGTATGCATACTAAAAAGGACCGGAGGTAGTACGAGGGAGATAGACGGATAGGAGCATGAACGACGCGCAAAAGTTCTTTTTTTTAACAGGAAGGACGTGCAAAAGTTTTTTTTAACAGGAATGATGTGCAAAAGTGTTGTGCGCGCAGTCGCGTCTAGCTAGGTGAATTGCAAAAGAAAAAAGCACGTACATACGTGTACGTGTAAAAGTCATGTCTTTTATTTTTGCGAATGTGCACGTGTAAAAGTTGTGTGTGCGTGTACGTGCCTAGTCCGGCATGCATGCAGTTGAAGGTTTTTTTTTTACGTGATGCGGTTGAAGGTTTTTTTTTGACGTGATGCGGTTGAAGGTTTGAAGCAGCTACGATGCGTTATAAAAAAGAAAAACAGGAAGAATAAAAGAGGGTATGCATGCACGTACGTACATATGAGGTGTACGTGCGCTCCCTCAAATCAAATCAGTCGAAGAAAAAGAAAAAGGTGCACGTGCGGCTGGGCGGAAGAGGGAAGACCCGGCCGAACTTGTTTTGATTCGCTTGGCTTGGACGCGCCTGTAGTTGGAGAGGGTTTCTTTCAATCGCTTCTTTTAATTGTTTCAGTTGGATTTGATTTGAGGCGCTGGTAGTACGTGCAGACTGCCCTCGTTTCGTTGTTTCGTTTTCCATGCATTGATTCCATCGACGCCATAAAGCCAGCCGCGCGGGACTAGACTACACCGGTTGATCTAAGAGAGCTCACTTGGCATAGATGAAGTAGTACAAAATATCAAAGCGGTATGACAAGGTCACGGCCGAAGACGTAACGCTCCGACTTGTGCTTAACCATCCGAAGCTGAGCCCACCCAGCCTTTAACAATTTGACGCCCTCGAGAACAGCAAAATTCTCTGTTTTCTCAAGGGCATAGCCATACACATCCTCAATGCTCTCCTCTGGGCAGGTAAGAAAGAACCTGGCAACGCAGACTTGACCGGAGCCGAGCGGCACAATGTTGGCGTCTGTCAGGGTCCAATCTTCTGGCCTGTTCACGTCTGTCCACACATCCTGCAGCACGGGCGGCCTCAACTCACACGAGGCAGTGAGGTCCGATGTGCAGAGCTGCGAATCGTCGGGTGTGAAGCCAAACCAGAGGTTGTGCTCAGGGATGTACTCGGCGCGACCTCTGAACGGCAGTGCCCAGTTGCCTAGTTTGCTCCATGCGCCACTCGCGATGTCATATGAGTATGTGCCGGCACCAGATGTAGATATCCAGATCTGTGAATCGTTAACCACGGCGTAGGCACTGATTTCAAAGGGCATTGGGGCATCGCGGCAGCTGGATCGATCCACCCCGTCGTCGGCGGCGGCAAAGAAAGGTGATGGCTGGAGGGAATACCAGCACCACTCTTGGGCGTAGCTAGCAGGCAGGCGGGTGTGGAGGAGAGCCTGGAAGCAGTCCCGATCGGGCAGCCGGCCAGGGTTGCCGCTCATGACGTATAGGCTGTCGCCCACGGCAACGGAGATGGGTTCGATAATGGGCTTGTGCATCTTGGGCATCCCAGTGCGGAGCAAGCGCGAGTCGTGGTTGTACAAGAAGCTCCTGCCGATTTGGTCCACGGCGAGGAGGTTTTCCCGGCCGGGGCGAAAGCCATGAAATTCATCCATGCCTGTTAGCCCTTCCTGCAGGGCCAGTCGAATGACAGGGACGGCGGAGGCAGCGGGGCGTCCGCTGGCCGTCGATGAACTGCTCGAACCACTGGCCGTGACCGGGCTGGGCGAAATAAGTTTGCCGGGTTCAAGCAATGAAGGCTGAAGTGTCTGGGGCCGCCGTTGCAGCTCATGGCCAACAGATTCACAAACCGGCTGCCCATCGCGATGGCGGGCGGACCTCCTGATAATCATAAGAAAGAACAAGGAACTCGTTGAATATTTCTGATGATGATTCTCGTTTCTTCTCTTGGTAATATCAAAGAACCATGTACAGTACAGACACGGAGATTATCATCAGAGGTTCGCCGAGTACCTGAGGAGTGGGGTTGGGATCCAATTGAACCCGACAATTTCTGGAATGGAGACTATCAGCTCTCAACCACGCAGCCAAGAACAAGATCGATATTTTGTTGGCGAAGAATTGGGGATGCTTGGGGAGGAGCGCTGTTTTATACTGGTGGCGGTGCAAGGAAGACTGAAGAGGGAGGAGATCCGGTGCGATTCCTACCCTAACGCCTTCTACCGTGGGTTAAATTCGTATGTAACTTTTCGAGTAGATGATTTTTCATATAAAAAACTTTTTCATCCGAGTTCGTATGCAAAAGTTATGCCCATTTTAAGAAATTCCAGAGAGATTTTGCAAATAAAGTCGAAATTCATATTTGTTAATTTTCCCAACAACTAGACCACATATCACATGGGAAACTTATTTTATTTTATTTTTTTGACATTCCCATCATTTTCTTTTGTTTTTTCTAAAACTGAAAAGGCGGTCCACAGGGGGGGTAGAGTTTGATGGGCCCTTTAGTACCGGTTCGTGCCATGAACCGGTACTAATGCCTCAAAGCCCATTAGTACCGGTTGGTGGCACCAACCGGGACTAAAGGACTAACCTTTAGTCCCGGTTGGTGCCACCAACCGGTACTAATGGGCATCGCACCCTTTAGTCCCTGTTCGTGGCACCAACCGGGACTAAAGGGCCCAGGTGAACCGAGACTAATGCCTTAGCCGCACGAACCGCGACCAATGCTCACATTAGTCCCGGTTCGTGACTGAACCGGGACTAATGTGAATATTGCCCTGTGACGAAAGCCCTCTTTTGTACTAGTGAATGTTAAGTCTAAGAGTTGAACTATGTGAGCTGGGGATACAATAAGTTGATTCGCATGTGCGTAGCTAGCTAGTGACGCATGTGCGTGTGTCACTGGTACTCCCTCCGGTCCTTTTTGCTACCCGTATTAGATTTGTGTTGAGTCAAACATTGCAAAGTTTGACCAAATTTATGTTAAAAAATATCAGCATCTACAATACGAATATATATATATATAATATAAAGGTACATTTCCAATATTGATTTGGCATTGTGAATATTGAATTTTTTTTCTATAAGTTTGGTCAAAGCAGAGATACTTCAACTTTGTATGCATACTAAAAAGGACCGGAGGTAGTACGAGGGAGATAGACGGATAGGAGCACGAACGACGTGCAAAAGTTCTTTTTTTTAACAGGAAGGACGTGCAAAAGTTTTTTTTTAACAGGGACGATGTGCAAAAGTGTTGTGCGCGCAGTCGCGTCTAGGTGAATTGCAAAAGAAAAACGCACGTACATACGTGTACGTGTAAAAGTCCTGTCTTTTATTTTTGTGAATGTGCACGTGTAAAAGTTGTGTATGCGTGTACGTGCCTAGTCCGGCATGCATGCATGCATGTGCATGCGGTTGAAGGTTTTTTTTACGTTATGCGTTGAAGGTTTTTTTTGACGTGATGCGGTTGAAGGTTTGAAGCAGCTACGTCGCGTTATAAAAAAGAAAAACAGGAAGGATAAAAGAGGGGTAAACACGCACGTACGTACGTATGAGGTGTACGTGCACTCCGTAAATCAAATCAATCGAAGAAAAAGAAAAAGGTGCACGTGCGGCTGGGCGGAAGAGGGAAGACCCGGCCGGACTTGTTTTGATTCGCTTGGCTTGGACGCGCCTGTAGTTGGAGAGGGTTTCTTTCGATCGCTTCTTTTGATTGTTTCGGTTGGATTCGATTTGAGGCGCTAGTAGTACGTGCAGACTGCCCTCGTTTCGTTGTTTCGTTTTCCATGCATTGATTGCATCGACGCCATAAAGCCAGCCGCGCGGGACTAGACTACACCGGTTGATCTAAAAGAGCTCACTTGGCATAGATGAAGTACCACAAAATATCAAAGCGGCATGACAAGGTCACGGCCGAAGACATAACGCTCCGACTTGTGCTTAACCATCCGGAGCTGAGCCCACCCAGCCTTTAACAATTTGACGCCCTCGAGAACAGCAAAATTCTCTGTTTTCTCAAGGGCATAGCCATACACATCCTCAATGCTCTCCTCTGGGCAGGTAAGAAAGAACCTGGCAACGCAGACTTGACCAGAGGCGAGCGGCACAATGCTGGCGTCTGTCAGGGTCCAATCTTCTGGCCTGTTCACGTCTGTCCACACATCCTGCAGCACGGGCGGCCTCAACTCACACGAGGCAGTGAGGTCCGATGTGCAGAGCTGCAAATCGTCGGGTGTGAAGCCAAACCAGAGGTTGTGCTCAGGGATGTACTCGGCGCGACCTCTGAACGGCAGTGCCCAGTTGCCTAGTTTGCTCCACGCACCACTCGCGATGTCATACGAGTATGTGCCGGCGCCAGATGTGGATATCCAGATCTGTGAATCGTCAACCACGGCGTAGGCGCTGATTTCAAAGGGCATTGGGGCATCGCGGCAGCTGGATCGATCCACCCCGTCGTCGTCGGCGGCAAAGAAAGGCGGTGGCTGGAGGGAATACCAGCACCAGTCTTGGGCATAGCTAGCAGGCAGGCGGGTGTGCAGGAGAGCCTGGAAGCAGTCCCGATCGGGCAGCCGGCCAGGGTTGCCGCTCATGACGTATAGGCTGTCGCCCACGGCAACGGAGATGGGGTCGATAATGGGCTTGCGCATCTTGGGCATCCTAGTGCGGAGCAAGCGCGAGTCGTGGTTGTACAAGAAGCTCCTGCCGATTTGGTCCACGGCGAGGAGGTTTTCCCGGCCGGGGCCGAAAGCCATGAAATTCATCCACGCCTGTTCGCCCTTCCTGCAGGGCCAGTCGAATGACAGGGACGGCGGAGGCAGCGGGGCGTCCGCTGGCCGTCGATGAACTGCTCGAACCGCTGGCCGTGACCGGGCTGGGCGAAATAAGTTTGCCGGGTTAAAGCAGTGAAGGCTGAAGTGTCTGGGGCTGCCGTTGCAGCTCATGGCCAACAGATTCACAAACCGGCTGCCCATGGCGATGGCGGGCGGACCTCCTCATAATCAGAAGAAAGAACAAGGAACTCGTTGAATGTTTGTGATGATGATTCTCGTTTCTTCTCTTGGTAATATCAAAGAACCATGTACAGTACAGACACGGAGATTATCATCAGAGATTCGCCGAGTACCTGAGGAGTGGGGTTGGGATCCAATTGAACCCGACAGTTTCTGGAATCGAGACTATCAGCTCTCAACCACGCAGCCAAGAACAAGATCGATATTTTGTTGGCGAAGAATTGGGGATGCTTGGGGAGGAGCGCTGTTTTATACTGGTGGCGGCGCAAGGAAGACTGAAGAGGGAGGAGATCCGGTGCGATTCCTACCCTAACGCCTTCTACCGTGGGTTAAATTCGTATGTAACTTTTCGAGTAGATGATTTTTCATATAAAAAACTTTTTCATCCGAGTTCGTATGCAAAAGTTATGCCCATTTTAAGAAATTCCAGAGAGATTTTGCAAATAAAGTCGAAATTCATATTTGTTAATTTTCCCAACAACTAGACCACATATCACATGGGAAACTTATTTTATTTTATTTTTTTGACATTTCCATCATTTTCTTTTGTTTTTTCTAAAACTGAAAAGGCGGTCCACAGGGGGGGTAGAGTTTGATGGGCCCTTTAGTACCGGTTCGTGCCATGAACCGGTACTAATGCCTCAAAGCCCATTAGTACCGGTTGGTGGCACCAACCGGGACTAAAGGACTAACCTTTAGTCCCGGTTGGTGCCACCAACCGGTACTAATGGGCATCGCACCCTTTAGTCCCGGTTCGTGGCACCAACCGGGACTAAAGGGCCCAGGTGAACCGGGACTAATGCCTTAGCAGCACGAACCGCGACCAATGCTCACATTAGTCCCGGTTCGTGACTGAACCGGGACTAATGTGAATATTGCCCTGTGACGAAAGCCCTGTTTTGTACTAGTGAATGTTAAGTCTAAGAGTTGAACTATGTGAGCTGGGGAAACAATAAGTTGATTCGCATGTGCGTAGCTAGCTAGTGACGCATGTGCGTGTGTCACTGGTACTCCCTCCGGTCCTTTTTGCTACCCGTATTAGATTTGTGTTGAGTCAAACATTGCAAAGTTTGACCAAATTTATGTTAAAAAATATCAGCATCTACAATACGAATATATATATATATATATATATATATATATATATATATAATATAAAGGTACATTTCCAATATTGATTTGGCATTGTGAATATTGAATTTTTTTCTATAAGTTTGGTCAAAGCAGTGATACTTCAACTTTGTATGCATACTAAAAAGGACCGGAGGTAGTACGAGGGAGATAGACGGATAGGAGCACGAACGACGTGCAAAAGTTCTTTTTTTTAACAGGAAGGACGTGCAAAAGTTTTTTTTAACAGGGACGATGTGCAAAAGTGTTGTGCGCGCAGTCGCGTCTAGGTGAATTGCAAAAGAAAAACGCACGTACATACGTGTACGTGTAAAAGTCCTGTCTTTTATTTTTGCGAATGTGCACGTGTAAAAGTTGTGTATGCGTGTACGTGCCTAGTCCGGCATGCATGCATGCATGTGCATGCGGTTGAAGGTTTTTTTTACGTGCTGCGTTGAAGGTTTTTTTTGACGTGATGCGGTTGAAGGTTTGAAGCAGCTACGTCGCGTTATAAAAAAGAAAAACAGGAAGGATAAAAGAGGGTAAACACGCACGTACGTACGTATGAGGTGTACGTGCACTCCGTAAATCAAATCAATCGAAGAAAAAGAAAAAGGTGGACGTGCGGCTGGGCGGAAGAGGGAAGACCCGGCCGGACTTGTTTTGATTCGCTTGGCTTGGACGCGCCTGTAGTTGGAGAGGGTTTCTTTCGATCGCTTCTTTTGATTGTTTCGGTTGGATTGGATTTGAGGCGCTGGTAGTACGTGCAGACTGCCCTCGTTTCGTTGTTTCGTTTTCCATGCATTGATTCCATCGACGCCATAAAGCCAGCCGCGCGGGACTAAAACTACACCGGTTGATCTAAGAGAGCTCACTTGGCATAGATGAAGTACTACAAAATATCAAAGCGGTATGACAAGGTCACGGCCGAAGACGTAACGCTCCGACTTGTGCTTAACCATCCGGAGCTGAGCCCACCCAGCCTTTAACAATTTGACGCCCTGGAGAACAGCAAAATTCTCTGTTTTCTCAAGGGCATAGCCATACACATCCTCAATGCTCTCCTCTGGGCAGGTAAGAAAGAACCTGGAAACGCAGACTTGACCGGAGCCGAGCGGCACAATGCTGGCGTCTGTCAGGGTCCAATCTTCTGGCCTGTTCACGTCTGTCCACACATCCTGCAGCACGGGCGGCTTCAACTCACACGAGGCAGTGAGGTCTGATGTGCAGAGCTGCAAATCGTCGGGTGTGAAGCCAAACCAGAGGTTGTGCTCAGGGATGTACTCGGCGCGACCTCTGAACGGCAGTGCCCAGTTGCCTAGTTTGCTCCACGCGCCACTCGCGATGTCATACGAGTATGTGCCGGCACCAGATGTGGATATCCAGATCTGTGAATCGTCAACCACGGCGTAGGCACTGATTTCAAAGGGCATTGGGGCATTGGGGCATCGCGGCAGCTGGATCGATCCACCATGTCGTCGTCGTCGGCAAAGAAAGGCGGTGGTTGGAGGGAATACCAGCACCAGTCTTGGGCGTAGCTAGCAGGCAGGCGGGTGTGGAGGAGAGCCTGGAAGCAGTCCCGATCGGGCAGCTGGCCAGGGTTGCCGCTCATGACGTATAGGCTGTCGCCCACGGCAATGGAGATGGGGTCGATAATGGGCTTGCGCATCTTGGGCATCCCAGTGCGGAGCAAGCGCGAGTCGTGGTTGTACAAGAAGCTCCTGCCGATTTGGTCCAGGGCGAGGAGGTTTTCCCGGCCGGGGCCGAAAGCCATGAAATTCATCCACGCCTGTTCGCCCTTCCTGCAGGGCCAGTCGATGAACTGCTCGAACCGCTGGCCGTGACCGGACGGCGGAGGCAGCGGGGCGTCCGCTGGCCGTCGATGAACTGCTCGAACCGCTGGCCGTGACCGGGCTGGGCGAAATAAGTTTGCTGGGTTCAAGCAGTGACGGCTGAAGTGTCTGGGGCCGCCGTTGCAGCTCATGGCCAACAGATTCACAAACCGGCTGCCCATGGCGATGGCGGGCGGACCTCGTGATAATCAGAAGAAAGAACAAGGAACTCGTTGAATGTTTGTGATGATGATTCTCGTTTCTTCTCTTGGTAATATCAAAGAACCATGTACAGTACAAACACGGAGATTATCATCAGAGATTCGCCGAGTACCTGAGGAGTGGGGTTGGGATCCAATTGAACCCGACAATTTCTGGAATGGAGACTATCAGCTCTCAACCACGCAGCCAAGAACAAGATCGATATTTTGTTGGCGAAGAATTGGGGATGCTTGGGGAGGAGCGTTGTTTTATACTGGTGGCGGCGCAAGGAAGACTGAAGAGGGAGGAGATCCGGTGCGATTCCTACCCTAACGCCTTCTACCGTGGGTTAAATTCGTATGTAACTTTTCGAGTAGATGATTTTTCATATAAAAAACTTTTTCATCCGAGTTCGTACGCAAAAGTTATGCCCATTTTAAGAAATTCCAGAAAGATTTTGCAAATAAAGTCAAAATTCATATTTGTTAATTTTCCCAACAACTAGACCACGTATCACATGGGAAACTTATTTATTTTATTTTTTTGACATTTCCATCATTTTCTTTTGTTTTTTCTAAAACTGAAAAGGCGGTCCACGGGGGGGCGGGGGGTAGAGTTTGATGGGCCCTTTAGTACCGGTTCGTGCCATGAACCGGTACTAATGCCTCAAAGCCCATTAGTACCGGTTGGTGGCACCAACCGGGACTAAAGGATCCTTTAGTCCCGGTTGGTGCCACCAACCGGTACTAATGGGCATCGCACCCTTTAGTCCCGGTTCGTGGCACCAACCGGGACTAAAGGGCCCAGGTGAACCGGGACTAATGCCTTAGCCGCACGAACCGGGACCAATGCTCACATTAGTCCAGGTTCGTGACTGAACCGGGACTAATGTGAATATTGCCCTGTGACGAAAGCCCTGTTTTGTACTAGTGAATGTTAAGTCTAGGAGTTGAACTATGTGAGTTGGGGATACAATAAGTTGATTCGCATGTGCGTAGCTAGCTAGTGACGCATGTGTGTGTGTGTCACTGGTACTCCCTCCGGTCCTTTTTGCTACGCGTATTAGATTTGTGTTGAGTCAAACATTGCAAAGTTTGACCAAATTTATGTTAAAAAATATCAGCATCTACAATACGAAAAATATATATATATATATATAATATAAAGGTACATTTCCAATATAGATTTGGCATTGTGAATATTGAATTTTTTTCTAGAAGTTTTGTCAAAGCAGAGATACTTCAACTTCGGACAAAACTTGTATGCATACTAAAAAGGACCGGAGGTAGTACGAGGGAGATAGACGGACAGGAGAACGAACAACGTGCAAAAGTTCTTTTTTTTAACAGGAAGGACGTGGAAAAGTTTTTTTTTAACAGGAACGATTTGCAAAAGTGTTGTGCGCGCAGTCGCGTCTAGCTAGGTGAATTGGAAAAGAAAAAAGCACGTACAAACGTGTACGTGTAACAGTCCTGTCTTTTATTTTTGCGAATGTGCACGTGTAAAAGTTGTGTGTGCGTGTACGTGCCTAGTCCGTCATGCATGCATGCATGTGCATGCGGTTGAAGGTTTTTTTTTGACGTGATGCGGTTGAAGGGTTTTTTTGACGTGATGCGGTTGAAGGTTTGAAGCAGCTACGTTGCGTTATAAAAAAGAAAAACATGAAGAATAAAAGAGGGTAAGCACGCACGTACGTACGTATGAGGTGTACGTGCACTCCCTCAAATCAAATCAATCGAAGAAAAAGAAAAAGGTGCACGTGCGGCTGGGCGGAAGAGGGAAGACCCGGCCGGACTTCTTTTGATTCGCTTGGCTTGGACGCGCCTGTAGTTGGAGAGGGTTTTCTTTCGATCGCTTCTTTTGATTGTTTCGGTTGGATTGGATTTGAGGCACTACTAGTACGTGCAGACTGCCCTCGTTTCGTTGTTTCGTTTTCCATGCATTGATTCCATCGACGCCATAAAGCCAGCCGCGCGGGACTAGACTACACCGGTTGATCTAAGAGAGCTCACTTGGCATAGATGAAGTACTACAAAATATCAAAGCGGTATGACAAGGTCACGGCCGAAGACGTAACGCTCCGACTTGTGCTTAACCATCCGGAGCTGAGCCCACCCAGCCTTTAACAATTTGACGCCCTCGAGAACAGCAAAATTCTCTGTTTTCTCAAGGGCATAGCCATACACATCCTCAATGCTCTCCTCTGGGCAGGTAAGAAAGAACCTGGCAACGCAGACTTGACCAGAGGCGAGCGGCACAATGCTGGCGTCTGTCAGGGTCCAATCTTCTGGCCTGTTCACGTCTGTCCACACATCCTGCAGCACGGGCGGCCTCAACTCACACGAGGCAGTGAGGTCCGATGTGCAGAGCTGCAAATCGTCGGGTGTGAAGCCAAACCAGAGGTTGTGCTCAGGGATGTACTCGGCGCGACCTCTGAACGGCAGTGCCCAGTTGCCTAGTTTGCTCCACGCACCACTCGCGATGTCATACGAGTATGTGCCGGCGCCAGATGTGGATATCCAGATCTGTGAATCGTCAACCACGGCGTAGGCGCTGATTTCAAAGGGCATTGGGGCATCGCGGCAGCTGGATCGATCCACCCCGTCGTCGTCGGCGGCAAAGAAAGGCGGTGGCTGGAGGGAATACCAGCACCAGTCTTGGGCGTAGCTAGCAGGCAGGCGGGTGTGGAGGAGAGCCTGGAAGCAGTCCCGATCGGGCAGCCGGCCAGGGTTGCCGCTCATGACGTATAGGTTGTCACCCACGGCAACGGAGATGGGGTCGATAATGGGCTTGTGCATCTTGGGCATCCCAGTGCGGAGCAAGCGCGAGTCGTGGTTGTACAAGAAGCTCCTGCCGATTTGGTCCACGACGAGGAGGTTTTGACCGGAGCCGAGCGGCACAATGCTGGCGTCTGTCAGGGTCCAATCTTCTGGCCTGTTCACATCTGTCCACACATCCTGCAGCACGGGCGGCCTCAACTCACACGAGGCAGTGAGGTCCGATGTGCATAGCTGCAAATCGTCGGGTGTGAAGCCAAACCAGAGGTTGTGCTCAGGGATGTACTCGGCGCGACCTCTCAACGGCAGTGCGCAGTTGCCTAGTTTGCTCCACGCGCCACTCGCGATGTCATACGAGTATGTGCCGGCGCCAGATGTGGATACCAGATCTGTGAATCGTCAACCACGGCGTAGGCACTGATTTCAAAGGGCATTGGGGCATCGCGGCAGCTGGATCGATCCACCCCGTCGTCGTCGGCAGCAAAGATAGGCGGTGGCTGGAGGGAATACCAGCACCAGTCTTGGGCGTAGCTAGCAGGCAGGCGGGTGTGGAGGGTGCCCGGAGCTTGTTGTAAGTGATCCCAGAATTTAGAGACAAATTGAGTGCCTCGGTCGGATATTATAGTCTTTGGGACTCCATGCAAACAAACTATACGGGAGAGGTAAAGCTTAGCAAGCCTTTGAGTGGAGTAGGTCGTCTTCACGAGAATGAAATGTGCTACCTTGGTTAGCCTATCTGTGATGACCCATATGGCATCATTTCCGCGTTGCGATCGAGGTAGTCCGACGATGAAGTCCATTCCAATTTCATCCCATTTCCACTCAGGTATCCTGTTTGGCTGGAGTAGCCCTGCTGGCTTTTGATGCTCGGCCTTAATGCGCTGACAAGAATCGCAACAAGCAATAAATGCGGCTATGTCTCTTTTCATACCGTGCCACCAAAATCTTTCCTGAATGTCTTTGTACATTTTGGTTCCTCCAGGGTGGATCGAATATGGGGCGGTGTGGCTTTCGGTTAGGATTTGACGCTTGAGTTCCTCAATGTTTGGTACGCAAAGTCTGTCCCCGTACCATAATATTCCTTCATTGTCTGTGACGAACTCTGAAGCCTTACCAAGGCTCATCTTCCTCTTTATACCTTCGATGCTGGGATGTCCATGCTGAGCCTTCTTAATTTGTTCCATTAGGGCGGGTCGTATCTCCAGATTTGATACATTGCCCTCAGAGACTAACACCATGTTGAGTCTAGCGAACTCCTGCTGAAACTCAGGCCTCAAGTTCTGTGGACTGTCGTTGCCCGGGCTGGGGTTCCAACTAAGAGCATCTGCCACTACATTTGCTTTCCCTGGATGGTAGTGAATGCCGACATCATAATCCTTGACCAATTCCAACCAGCGTCGTTGGCGTAAATTTAGCTCTGGTTGTGTGAAAATATATTTAAGGCTCTTATGGTCCGTATATATTTCACGACGATTTCCCAACAGAAAGTGCCTCCATTCCTTGAGTGCATGGATGACTGCTGCTAGCTCCAAGTCATGAGTTGGATAATTTTCCTCATGCTTCCGTAGTTGCCTGGAAGCATACGCGACAACTTTGCCATCCTGCATCAGCACGCACCCGAGACCCTTCCGGGATGCGTCACAATACACTTCAAAACTCTTGTGTATGTCTGGCACGATCAAAACTGGTGCTGTTGTTAGTTTCTTCTTGAGTTCTTGGAAGCTTTTCTCGCACGCTTCCGTCCATACAAACTTCTTGTCTTTCTTGAGCAACTGTGTCATTGGTTTTGCCACAGTGGAGAATCCTTCAATAAATCTTCTGTAATATCCGGCCATTCCCAGGAAACTCCGCACATCTGTCACGTTGGCTGGTGGTTTCTAGTCAAGTATGGCTTTGACTTTTTCTGGGTCTACGGCCACGCCTTCTTGGGTCAATATATGGCCTAGGAAACCAACTTGTCTTAGCCAAAATTCACACTTGCTAAATTTGGCGTATAATTGATGTTTCCTTAATTCTCCCAAAACAATTCTGAGATGTTCAGCATGCTCTTCTGGTGTCCTTGAGTATACCAGAATATCATCAATGAACACCACAACAAATTTGTCCATAAATTTCATAAACACTTTGTTCATGAGGTGGACGAAATATGCGGGGGCGTTCGTCAGTCCAAACGGCATTACTGTGAACTCATATAATCCGTACCTGGAGGTGAATGCTGTCTTAGGGATATCTTCTGTCCGTACTTTCAATTGATGATATCCCGATCTCAAATCAAATTTTGAGAACACCTTGGCTTGTGCGAGCTGGTCAAACAAATCATTTATCCGTGGCATCGGATATTTGTTTTTGATGGTGACCATATTGAGAGCTCGATAGTCTATACACAATCTCAGTGTCCCATCCTTTTTCTTGGCGAATAATACTGGCGAACCCCATGGTGAGGAGCTGGCTCGAATAAATCCTTTGTCCAGTAATTCCTTTATTTGCTTTTTCAATTCTACCAACTCTGAGGATGCCATTCTATAAGGCTTCTTATAGATGGGAGTGGTGCCAGGTGCTAGTTCAATGCTGAACTCTATCTCTCGGTCTGGTGGCATGCCTGGTAGTTCTTCAGGAAGTACGTTTGGAAACTCGCACACCACTGGAACTTTTCTCAATTCTGAAAGGTCTACTTTGTTCAACTTTGGTTGCCGTGACCGTGGTCTCTCTTGAGCTGTAACTTTTATTGTCTTGCCATGATGATGAGTGAGGATTACAGTCCGGTTGAAACAGTCAATAAATCCTTTGTTGGTGGTCAACCAGTCCATCCCTAGGATGACATCCAGTCCTTTATTTTCCAACACGATGAGATTAGCCTAAAACTTTAGTCCTTCGAATTCAATAATCACTCCTTGGCAGTAACTCTGAGTGATCTGCTTATTTCCGGGGGACTTGATAATCATAGATTTTTCCAAAGGAAGTATCGGTAAACCATGTTGCAAAACAAAACTCTTCGAAATGAATGAGTGAGAAGCTCCAGAATCAAACAAAACCGTGGCAGGTACTGTGTTGACAGGGAACGTACCGAGCACGATGTCTGGGGCATTCTGCGCTTCTTCCCTGGTCACATGGTTCAGGTGACCCTTCCTGTGGTTGTTGTTGGGATTGAAATTGTTGCGCTTGGGGGCTGGATTATTCCCACCATTGTTCGGCTTGGGGGCCGAGTTCCTTGGCTTTGGGCACTGTTTGGCATAGTGCCCTTCTTCACCACAAGCATAACAAGTGACCCCTGGACGGTATGTAAAGTCCTTGTCCCTTGAATGAAACTGTCTGGTTGGCCTAGGAGCAGTAGGCGTGGATTTTCTCGCTTCAATCCTCTGAACATCAGTCTTGCTTCGGTTGTTGCGAGCAAGAGTCGTCTTGTCCCTCTTTCGCTTACGAATATCCTCCAGACTGTGGCGCTCATTCTCCAAAGTAATGGCCTTGTCAACCAGAGTTTTGAAATCCGGGAAAGTGTGTACGACCAGTTGGCATTTTAGTGCCGGTGCCAGGCCGTCCAAAAACTTTTCCATCCTTTTGTTCTCAGTCATATGTTCATCGTAGGCATAACGAGATAGCTGGGTAAACTCACTGTTGTATTCCGTCACTGACATGCCTCTCTGCATGAGGTCATCAAATTCTCTTTTCTTGATTTTTATGATGCTCCTGGGGATGTGTGCCCCACGAAAGCCTTCCTTAAACTCTTCCCAGGTGATGTTATGTTCACTGGGGTGCATGTGTAGGAAGTTCTCCCACCATGCTGCAGCTGCTCCAGTAAGGTAGTGGGGTGCATAAAGCACCTTCTCATGGTCAGAACATTGAGCAATAATCAACTTTCTTTCGATGTCACGAAGCCAATCATCGGCTTCAAGCGGCCTATTAGTGTGAGCAAACATTGGAGGGCGTGTCTTCTGCAGTTCAGACAACTTGGAGTGTGGTTGGTATGGCTCACGGTGATTTCCCATATTGATGACGTGATTCATCATCTCTTGGTGTTGCTGTTGGCTTTGTTCGAAAAGGCGGCATACTTGAGATAAGGCTGCCTCACTGTCCTGTTGACTAGACTGTCCCTGAGTGAAGTTGTTTCTTGTCTGTGTTCCATAAACTTCTTATGTTGGATTTGGCATGGAACGAGTCCACGGATGAGACATTTTCCACTCTGGGGTATTATTTTGAAAAATTTATGAGAAGAACTGTGTGGCACAAGGAAAATTTTGCAAAGACGAAAACTTTGAAAGACCTCAAGATTTTTCAAGAGCATAAACGATTTCGCACGGAGAAGGACTGCTTAGCACATATCTTACACGCGATACGCAAACATACGATACATCACTCAGGACGTGCGTACACACTCCTGACATGTTATTAAGGCTAGCACACTACTCCGGGATCCTACATGAAGCGCACACAAATACTACGAACTAACGTACATATGAAACATATCATACATGCAGACACATCGCGCGGCGACTAGGCGCACTCAGTCGGAGATGGTGAAGATATCCTTCCCCTTGCCGAGGGTAAGGCCCAACGGTGCAGGAGACTCAACCTCCACCTCCTCCCTAAGAGGCTCTAGGCGCGTAGCACTGCGCTGAGGTGATGGCGCGGGTGCGACAGGCGGTAGTGCGGGTGCGGCAGGCGGTGCAGCTCTGACTGGAGTAGGAGCAATGACCCAGTCGAACTCCTCAGTGGTAGGCAGATGGCGAGCAGTGGCCAAAATGGCAAGTGAATAGGACACTGAGGACGAGACGTACGTCAGTGGCGGTGCCATGTGGAGAAGCTCCTTCCTGCTGGCAGAACCGCCCCGAACTAAGTCCATGCGGGCAGCCACAAGATCGTCCACGAGGTTGTCGAAATCTTCCTCCAGAGCTTTGAGATACTCAACAAGCATCTCGATAGCTTCATCTCGCTCTCCCCTATGGCAGGCGAATGCATAGTGACAAGTATATGGCACATGGCATGGGAGGTAGCGGTAGCGACGAGTCTTCATCGAAGGAAGAATGTCCCGAAGGCGAGCTATCGCCTCACGGGCAGCCATCTGCATGGCATGCCTCTCCGTAGGCATGGCCCTTCCCACAAAACGGAAGTGGCGAGACGCAGAACGTCCTCCCTTGAATTGCACCACGGCCTGGTGCATAGACACGTCGTCGCTGAGCTTGTGCTGGTAAAGCGTGAACTCCGGACGAGTCGCTGGCCCGATCGCGAGCTTGGTGATGGAGACGAGGAGTTTGACAAACCCCTCGGGCACATTAGTGAACACCCGAGTCTCGCAGTTGCTGCCAGCCATCTACAAAAGTAGGCAAAAATTCTGAGTAGTCATATCATAAATTTATGATGACCAACAGAAAATAGCTGCATTTGCAAAATGCTGAAAAAGCACTAAAGATGCTAATAACCGATTAGCGATCGCACCTAGTGGCTTCCTACAGTTAGCCTGGCTCTGATACCAAGCTTGTCACGACCGGATTTTCCAATAAAAATATTTATTGAGAAACCGATCCCTTTTACGGACCAGTAGAGAAGAATCCTTCTCACTGGTAGACAAATTCTTGATCACAGAAGAAAAACCAGGAGTACTAAATATAATACAAGGTTGAGCGGGGACTGCTCAACAATTTATTACAAACGCGCCAATATTACACATAAAGGCGGATAGGGTGGCATACTACTGACTCACAATAAACGCGGTGGTGGATATATCACAGTGAAGTGGGTGACATGACTCCTGAATCTAACAGCTCTTCGAGCGTCGGAGTGAGGCTCGAGGATACTTATTGTGGGTGGCGGAAGCGTATGTAAAACAAGTGACCAATATCCAGGATCGCACGGGACTGCCTGGGATTCCTCTAGGCGTCGGACTCACTATCAAACTCTTCATCCATGAGATCGCCTTCGTCAACATCTGGCCAAATCAACAAGCCAGGTGAGTACTATGAAAGTACTCGCAAGACAGTTCGGACATAAGATATAACAAATGTAAACATGATGCATATGAACAGATTAATAGAGCGCACTCAAACAACGAGATGGCAATGCATGGGAAATAAAAGGGAAGTCGGGCGGTAGTCCTCCCGAAATCCCAAAGTAATACTGAAGGCCAATCGAGTGTCTGAATGACTCCTCGAAAGGATACAAATGAAATAATAATGCCGCAGTCGAGCGTCAAGGCGACACCACATAAAGGGCTTATAATGGAAAATAAATGACAGTGCGTGCCACAGTCGGACGTCTGAGCGACATCACAGAAAGGGCTTATATCAAAAGTAAATAACGAGCGTGCCACAGTCGAACGTCTGAGCGACATCACATAAAGGGCTTATATTTAAAAGTAAATGACAAGAATGCCACAGTCGGACGTCTGAGCGACATCACATAAAGGGCTTATATTTAAAAGTAAATGACAAGAATGCCACAGTCGGACGTCTGAGCGACATCACATAAAGGGCTCATATTTAAAAGTAAATGACAAGAATGCCACAGTCGGACGTCTGAGCGACATCACATAAAGGGCTTATATTTCACAACTTAATAATTCAGTAGCTCATGAATTTAATTCATTTCAAGGGAATATTTAAGTACGAGATAAACAAAAGGTTAGTCCATCCACAGGAATAACAATTCAAACGGGTATACCACTCAAGCTTGTTCACCGGGGATTTACCACGGGGACTGACATAGATATGGATATACTAGCCATGGTCCTTGACCATGGACACGATGACTCGGAAGGATTTGACTCTGCAGAGTTTGTACTTTAACCACAGCCAACGGATTTCAGTAGTCACAGGGACTAGTTCCGTTTACGGTGTTTTAGGAGAAACACATCTAACCAGTACACACCCATTCAACATTCCGATGCCAGGAATCACCCTCGGCAACGTTCAAGAAAAACTTTGAGACGGGGAGGCTACAACCTCGCGTAGCATGGGATCAAATTTATATATGCGCGCTCTAAGGGGTGCCCCCCTCTCGGTCCCAACCGGAAACACCCATGCCCCCTGACCGGATGACTGGCTTTAATCCAGGACCATGGAACCCTCATCCCGGCCCCTCTGTTTGGTGTGTACACGGAAAGAGGTTAACAACTTACTAAACCGTATTCTTTGCAGAAAACATGTGGCAGCACGAAAGGGGAAGAACGGTAACGTGACTCAGTCCACGTTAACGTCGGAGTTTATCGGATGACGTAAGACTGGCATGCTACAACAATACCATCTTACTACCTTTCATGTCACCACATGATCAGGTCATCTCTCATCAAAGATCACGGTAACTTCGAAAACACACGGTCAGTTGCCTTGCATGCAACGTAATACTCACCGATGCTCATATGCCATGCACAAACCATTCAAGCAAACATGCAAAACACCTATCATATCAAAGGTTCAAACATTGCTTGCCTGGTTCGGAGAAGTCGGAGTCTAGCTCGGCGAAGTTCGCGGCTCCGTCACCGCCTCCGGAACCTACGGCATAACGAAATCGTATACTAACGTGAACATCGTAGCGTGCATAAAAATTGTTCCAAAAAATTTCCAAATAAATACTATAAAAAACTAGGCAAAAATACAAGACTGACAGAAAAAGAATCAATCAAAAAGCACCTTTTATTAAAAAGATATAAGGATTTTAGTCCAAGGACCAATCTGTGATGAAACAGAAAAGATCCAGGGGCTTGTTTGAGAAAACAGAAAACGGTTCGGTATGAAATGCGCCAGCCCAAGGAGAAAACGCATTTGCCCGAAGGCGCCATTAGAAAACGGTTCGAGGGGGGAAAGAAGAGAGGCTGACGGGGGGGTCCCACCCGTCAGGTTTAAAGCTCCAAAGGAGCTCGCCGGCGCCCGAAGGCTGCGGTGGTCGCCGGCGTCGAACCACGGCGAGGCAGGGAGATCGGAGGGTACCAAGAGGTTCAGGGTGTTCTTCCGCGTCGGTGGGTGGTGGACTTGGACGTCGGAGAGCACCACGTCGACGGCGACACTTTCTCCGGCGGACGGTGGTTCGGGCGATGGTGGAGTACTCCGGTGGGCGCTGCAAACTCCAAATTGAAGCGCGGGTCAGAAGAGTGGATGCATTAGGAAGCTACTGGCAAGAGCTGAGGGGTAGGGGTGCACGCACGGGAGTGAATCGCGCTGGATCCCGTGGCGGGTCGAGGCGGCCGGAGTTGGGGAAGAAGGCTCCCTCGGGGCTCTTCCAGTGGCTTGGCGTGGTATTGGTGGAGTGCAGAGGTGGTGTGGGTTCGAGTTCAAGCTCGGGGCCCCCTTTTATAGGCGATCCGAGGGGGTGGCCGTGAACGGGGTAGCTCCGGCGAGCGATTACGGCGAGGCATGGGTTGGGCAGGGAGTTTAAGTGGCTAGGCACCATCAGGGAGGATCACTGGTGCCGTTCCCCCGCTAAACCTTGGTCGGGCTTGGCGTAATGCGCCGATCCTCGACGGGGCGGCCGTACGGGCACGGCGGCGGCAGAGAGCGTGCTCCGCGCCTAGCAGTTCACGACGACGGATGGCAGCGTGCACGGGTGAGTGGATTGCCACGCGGCGGCCTCCGGTGGCTTGGGCGGCGCTGGACGGCGCCGTCCAACACTGCGCCTCTCTCTGGCAGCCGCAAAGCCGCTGCTGCCGTCGCTCACGGGGTGGCGCACCTCCTCCTGCTCATCGCCGACGCCCGCAAACTTCCAGGCGATCGTGCGGCGCAGGGATAAGAAGGAGGGAACAGGGAGCAAGGCGCCACCGTGGTACTGGCGAGATCGAGAACGAGCTCTAAAGAAAACGACAGTGGTTTCTGAAACTGTTTATCTGAACTCTGAACATTGACAGCAACAGTGTCCATCAGGTGTTCGACGAAATGATTTGGCATGAAGAAAAAAAAATTCTGGAGCTAGGACTTGGTGAGGTGACCTCTCAATGCATCCAGAGGTTGCCTGAATTTTCTCAGATTTTTAGGAGGAGAAAACAATTGAATTTCATCAAATTTGGCAAACATGGTCCAAACTTGCAGCAAGCACAATTTGAAATATTTGAACTGGAGGCCAGTGGATCTTCATGGATCTTGGTTGAGGGCTCTAAGGACTAGCTAGGGAAATTTGTTTGGAGGCCAAACTCAAAGTAGAAATGGTAGCTCCTTTGTAAATCTCCAAGAGCCAAAGTAGAGGGCAGAAATTATTTTTGATAAGAAATAAATGGAAGAGAAATTATGGGGAGGTTCAACTTGCTGGATTTGAAGTATATCTTGACACAAGATGGGAGATGGCTTATGGGAGGTGGTTTCCACTTGGGTCATGGCAAGAGGGATTTTTTTGAAAGGGGAAAAGATCACTCCAAATGCCATAGGGCTATTTAAAAGATTTTCAAATATATTTTTTCCAAATGAAAAACATTTGAGCCAACATGAGATGAAAAACCTCCAAGACCAACAATCAAGTCTAGGATGAAACCAAACAAAACATTTGTCATAAAAGAAAGTTTTTTTTTGAGAGGGAGAGTTCTTTAGAAGAAAGTTTAAATACCCTCCTCAAATCAAATAAAAGATTTTGATAAAACCAAAATAAAAATTTTGGGTGTCACAGTTGTGCTCAGGGATGTACTCGGCGCGACCTCTCAACGGCAGTGCCCAGTTGCCTAGTTTGCTCCACGCGCCCCTCGCGATGTCATACGAGTATGTGCCGGCGCCAGATGTGGATATCCAGATCTGTGAATCGTCAACCACGGCGTAGGCACTGATTTCAAAGGGCATTGGGGCATCGCGGCAGCTGGATCGATCCACCCCGTCGTCGTCGGCGGCAAAGAAAGGCGGTGGCTGGAGGGAATACCAGCACCAGTCTTGGGCGTAGCTAGCAGGCAGGCGGGTGTGGAGGAGAGCCTGGAAGCAGTCCCGATCGGGCAGCCGGCCAGGGTTGCCGCTCATGACGTATAGGCTGTCGCCCACGGCAACGGAGATGGGGTCGATAATGGGCTTGCGCATCTTGGGCATCCTAGTGCGGAGCAAGCGCGAGTCGTGGTTGTACAAGAAGCTCCTGCCGATTTGGTCCACGGCGAGGAGGTTTTCCCGGCCGGGGTCGAAAGCCATGAAATTCATCCACGCCTGTTCGCCCTTCCTGCAGGGCCAGTCGAATGACAGGGACGGCGGAGGCAGCGGGGCGTCCGCTGGCCGTCGATGAACTGCTCGAACCGCTGGCCGTGACCGGGCTGGGCGAAATAAGTTTGCCGGGTTCAAGCAGTGAAGGCTGAAGTGTTTGGGGCCGCCGTTGCAGCTCATGGCCAACAGATTCACAAACCGGCTGCCCATGGCGATGGCGGGCGGACCTCCTGATAATCAGAAGAAAGAACAAGGAACTCGTTGAATGTTTGTGATGATGATTCTCGTTTCTTCTCTTGGTAATATCAAAGAACCATGTACAGTACAGACACGGAGATTATCATCAGAGATTCACCGAGTACCTGAGGAGTGGGGTTGGGATCCAATTGAACCCGACAATTTCTGGAATGGAGACTATCAGCTCTCAACCACGCAGCCAAGAACAAGATCGATATTTTGTTGGCGAAGAATTGGGGATGCTTGGGGAGGAGCGCTGTTTTATACTGGTGGCGGCGCAAGGAAGACTGAAGAGGGAGGAGATCCGGTGCGATTCCTACCCTAACGCCTTCTACCGTGGGTTGCTGGGCCAGATAGGGCTAAGTGGGCCAAATCGGCGATTTCCTATTTTCTTTTCCGTTTTTATTTTCCTTTTCCCTTTCTTTTTTTTCTTTCTTCTTAATACTCCATGTCTAATTGTTTCAGCAGACCGTTGTACATTTTTCATGTACACCGGAAAAAAAAAATTTATGCACACTAACATGTGTCAAATAGTACGTGATTAATATTTTTCAAATATATGCTTTGAATAAGTGTTAAAAAGATCAAATACACACTATAACAATTTTTGAATGACATGAAACTTTTTAAACTATGCAAATATATTTTTTACATCATATAAACATTTTTAGAAAATTTCACGAACAATTTTTTGAAACATGATTTTTAGTGTAGCATACATTTTTAGTGGCACTAATTTAAAAAAAATATGAACATTTTTTACATTGTATAAACATTTTAAAAGATATCATGTACATTCTTTGGAAACACGTGAAAATTATTTTAAGATAAAGTATGCTTTTCGTCCCTCAACTCTTCATGGAGTCTAGATTTCGTCCCTCAACTACTATACCGGACAACTTGCACCCCCAAATATTGAAACCGGACAAGTTTCATGCCTCCTCTCAATTTTGACCGATTGGTGTTGACTCATGCCTCCTCTCGGTTTTGACCGATTGGTGTTGACTCGCGCTGGTTTTGAACGCTTCATGCTGACATGGCAAAAAAGGCCCCCAAATTGACCTCTCGATCCCTCTCCCCCTCCCCTCTCTCTCGTACTCCCCCCTCTCCCCCCCATGACATTTGGGGCAAGGAACACATGGAAGAGCAAGTTGGCAGCGTTGGTGGTCTCGGTGACGCGAGGGAGGCGCTAGGAGATGTGGGATCAACGCGCACTACTAGGAAATACCTTATAGGTAGAGGGTTAACAGTAGCGCGGGGATAATGGGCCGCGCTACTACTATTTAGCAGTAGCGCGGGCCTCGAACCGGCGCTGCAGGTGCGATTTAGCAGTAGCGCGGGACGCCGGTTCCAGCGCTACTACTATGTTGGCCCCGTTGTGTCCGCACGGGCTGGCCAAAGTAGCAGCGCGTGTCGTGGACTAGCGCTACTGCTAAACCCACTACGTTGGTCTAAATGGAAATGAGCTTCTAAATGGTCCCCATAGATTTTTTTATAAGTTCTAGCATTTCTTCGAGTTGTAGGTCTAAATGGAAATGAATTTCTAAATGGTCCTGCTATATGCATGTTTTTATAGGTTTTCATAGATGCAGTAGTAGTAGATAAGTAGCTTTCAAAATGTGAAGTTATTATTTTTTGAAATAAAAATGTGAAGCTAGTATTCTTTTGACATGAAAATGTGAAGCTAGTATTTTTTTAAGAAAAATTGAAGCTAGTATTTTTGACATTAGAAAGGAGCAACAATAGTTGACTATAGTAGGTCCTTTGAATGATTTTGAAACATGGGAGAATAGGCATTACAATTTCTCGCTCTCTTGTGATACGATATAGAAGTTGAAAAAATGGTGGGAAGGAAATTAAAACAAAATCACAATTTTGAGTTGGAATCACATTTTCGCATTTGCTAGTTCTACATGGAGAGGAATGTTGAGTGCTCATGTGGTGCAGGGTAGATCACCGCCGAGCCGCTCGACGACGCCGAGAAGATGACTGACGACACCCGCATCTCGACAGACATCTAGTGAGTAAAGGTTGTCTATTTGGACATGTGATACATGGAATAGTGTTGTCTAGTACTAGTGTTGTCACACATTGATATTTTGGAAATATGATATGATGGATATGTCTACTACAAGTGTATGTGTTATCTTCGCTTTTATTGTTTGCAGGGAACACCTCCGAATGGCCTATGTTTTACCGGAATGTTGATTCATTTTTGTTCCGGCAAATTTCAGGCGCTCGATATATATGTCCTTAGCAAAGGTCATGCCGGATTTTTCCGTGAATTTTAGCATGACTTGTGCTAGAATGTAGGAAATATTGAGTGCCTTGGATTTATCGGAAAGAGAATTAAAGGACATTTTGGGTTGACTTTAAGTCTGTCGGGGCTCCTTACATGACAGTCAAAATATCAGTGAGGGAGAGTGTCCACCATATATGAAAGAAGAAGAATGACGACTATTGTCATGGGGGTCGCTCTTCCTCTTCCTTCTCATGATAGACGACCTTTTGGTAATGTACGGGAAGGAAGAGAAGAGCGACCATCACCGATGGTCAAAAAATCAGTGAGGGGGTGTCCACCATATATGAGAGAGGACAAATAATCCCGACTGTTGTAGTGGGGTAGCTTCTTCTTCATTCCAAGGTGCTAGACATTTTGGTGTAATGCACGTTGGAATGAAAGGATGATCTACCACCACCGACGGTCGCAAATGTCAGAGAGGAAGAATCCCGACTGTTATCGTGGGGGTCGCTTCTCCTTCGTTCCCGTGTGCTAGACATTTTCGTGTAATGCACTTGGGGATGAACGGAGGAGCGACCATCATCGATGGTCGAATATATCAGAGAGGGAGTGCCCACCATATACACCACGTGAGATAAGAGTTTTCAACAAAAGTCTCGACAGACCGACAGTCAACCCGTGATGAATATTAATGATCTGTGTGTTGAGTTCATGTTGTTTGCCATTGATTTGTAATCTTTGACTTGTGAACACAGGAAATGTCTGATGACGATATGACCCCTGAGTACGACTACTACGAAGACGCATGGGGTATGTGCGATAGGATGCCTCATCTGCAAAATGGTAGGTGCTTCACCATCATGCTGAAGGAGACTCTCGACGTTTTTACGGTACGTAACAACGACAAGTATTTTTCCATAATTAAGCAAGACTTGTGATTTTTGGCTTCAACGTGTAATTTCCATTTTTTACAATTCGAATAGTTCATCCCATGCCATGCAAGACCGTATGTCTTGGAACAGCTGGGTTTCGGAGATAGGGAGAGAACAGAGACGAAGAGAGCTCACCTTAGGACAAAGCATGGTTTCACTTTTCTGGTTAAGCTACTTCTAGAGGAATTTTCAAGGCCTTGAATTTAAGGAGGATATGAAAATAACCTTCGATATTCAACTCGAAGATGAAATTGACGATAATATCAACATTTGGGTGGATGTGGACACACTTCCAATTCCACCTCTTTGTGGGCTTGTCAAATAAATGTGTTAAGTAATTTATATTGTTTATTTAAAAAATCATTGACGGCACATTTTCATTGACAACTTATTTCCATTCTTCAAGAAATGTGCGAAAGATAGTATACAAAACCTACTACACTGATGGCTTTGAACTAACTTATGAGGAGAAAGATCATCTTGTCTTATTTATTATTGATGTTGAGACTTTCAATAATAATTATGAAATTCCTCCACATTATGGTCAATACGTGCCACTAGTCCACGTGTTGAACTACGGAAACATCCATGGAAATGGCATGGTAAGATTTTTTACTATTATGACACTACTGCATCCTTCTGATTAAAGCTAAACTATGCTTACTACGTTATTATTATGCTCTTCAATAGAAAATCCCGAAGGATTATGTGCCTCATATGATGCATACGAAAGGTCACAGTGATATTATGAGTTTACGGCCAAGTCTGCCTACGGTTCTCCATTGTGCATACATGATTTCTAAAAGAGATGAAGACCTCACAATCAAAGAATGGAAAAAAGTTATGAATAATCACAGGGAGCTACTTGGAGGCAAGATGGTGTGAAGCCCACGAATTGGAGATAGGATAATGTCCATTCTCCATAATGGAGAGTCGGGAGCTATCCTATTTTATGCTATTTTACCTTAGAGAGGGTAGCAGATCCTAGCTAGCTAGTACTCATGATCATGTGAGAAGGAGTTGTTATTATGATTATGCTGATGAGTGATGTGCTATAATGATGAGTTGTTAGATGCCTATTATGATGATGAGTATGACTTGTTCTTATGATAATGATGATGAGTTATTATGATGATGATGATGCTGAATTGTTATATCATTATGAGCATGATGAGTTATTATATCAGTGGGTGAAAGAGACGTGGTTAGATCCAAGTGGAGGCATCATGGTGCAGATCCAAAGTACTACCAATCATGATCATAAAATCATATGATCAGACTACATGATCTAACCACGTCTCTTTCACCCACTGATATAATAACTCATCATGATCATAAAATTATAGGATGAGACTAATGTATAAAACCTATACAAATACAATGCCAATACGCAAAAGAAAATAAAAATACAGGAAATTTTAGCAGTAGTGCTGGTTGAACACACGCTACTGCTAGGTAGGTGTGGCACCCGAGGTGGGCACAACCCACCTGGGCGCGCCCTGGTGGGTTGTGCTCCCCTCAAAGCACCCCCAGGTGCTTCTCCGGCCCACTGGATGTCTTCTGGTCCAAAAAAAATCCATAAAAGTTTCGCTGCATTTGGACTCCGTTTGGTATTGATTTCCTGCGATGTAAAAAACATGCAGAAAACAGCAACTGGCACTTGGCACTATGTCAATAGGTTTGTACCAAAAAATGATATAAAATGATTATAAAACATCCAAGAATGATAATATAACAGCATGGAATAATCAAAAATTATAGATACGTTGGAGACGTATCAGGCACTGTATTGTTGCCCTCAAGGGTAAAAAGATGGGGTTTTCATCATATTGCTTGAGTTTATCCCTCTACATGTCATCTTGCTTAAGGCATTACTCCGTTCTTATGAACTTAATACTCTAGGTGCATGCTGGATAGCGGTCGATTTGTGGAGTAATAGTAGTAGTCAGAATCGTTTCAGTCTACTTGACACGGACGTGATGCCTATATTCATAATCATTGCCTTGGATATCGTCATAAGTTTGCGCTTTTGTATCAATTGCTCGACAATAATTTGTTCACCCACCGTATTATTTTCCTTCAAGAGAGAAGCCTCTAGTGAAACCTATGGCCCCCGGGTCTATTTTCCATCATATATTTTCAGATTTATAAACCAAAAATACCTTGCTGCAATTTATTTACTTTTATTTTGTTTTACGTTTTAGTAATCTTTTATATCTATCTCTATTAGATCTCACCTTTGCAAGTTACCGTGAAGGGATTGACAACCCCTTTTATGGCGTTGGGTGTAAGTGTTTGTTTGTTTGTGCAGGTGCATAGATTGGAGACTTGCGTGTATCTCCTACTGGATTGATACCTTGGTTCTTAACTGAGGGAAATACTTAGAGCATCTCCAGCCGCGCCCCCAACAGGCCCTCCCCAGGCATTTTTGCCACGCCGGCGCACAAAAATCAGCCCAATCGCGCTCCCGGAGCCTGTCTTTCGTCGGCTTGGGCCGAAATCGGCGCCGGCGGCCCCAGGTCGAACCCGGCGTGCTGGGGGCGCTCGGGGACGCCGGGGCGAGGGTTTTGGCGCGAAAGCGCGGCGGGCACGCCGAGTCAGCGGCACGCGCCTCGTCTTCCCTAGAACGCCTCGGTTTCCCACGGGGAATCAATGGCAAGGCTGCCGCCGGTCAGCCTTGCCATTGATTCCTCACGGGCGGCGCGTCACGGGCTGGCAGGCGCGGCGACGCCTCCCCTTCCGCCATGCGTTCACACGACCTGGGCTATAAAACCAGAGGCTTCCCCTCGCCGCTGGCCACACCAGCCCGAGTCCGCCGAGCCCAAACCAGCCGTCGTCCCTCCCGTTCGCCGTTGAGCTCTGCCGCTCTCCCCTTCCTCCCCTTCCCCTTCCCCTTTCCATGGCCGAACGCTTTCCCGACGATGCCGCGGCGGCCAACGGCTTCGGCCGCCGCTCGCTCCAGGAGGGCGAGGCATGGCTTCTCTTCAAGGCCAACATCCTGGCGATGCCGTACATGCGCACCGGGCCGACGGGGTGGAGCTCAGCAACGGTGGCGTCCCCACCCCCCGGTGCCTGACGTCGACGCGCGCCCCGGCCTCTTCACCGCCGAGGTCGACCGCGTGCGGTCGTCCCTGACGGAGGAGCAGCGCGCCTTCCCCCAGTACGCCGCCGACAACCACACGGCGTGGGCGGACTATTTCCAGCGGCGGCAGGCGCAGCGGCTGGCATCCACGAACGGGGCGTCGGTGGTCGGCGGCCTCAAGAACAGCGACGACCGCCGCGTCTGTTGGGGCGTCCCCGGCCGCACCCTGCACGAGGTGATGGAATACCTTGAGGGCGGCAATAACCCGCCGCTGGCATACCCTACCGTGGCGGCCGTCCCGACCCCCCGCCGGAGCGCCGGGCCATGGGTGCCCAGGAGGTTCGCCGGCTCCTCCTCCTCCTCCCACTCTTCCTCCTCCTCCCGCTCCTCCTCCCACTCTTACGGCTCGCCGGAGCTCCTCGGCGTCAAGGCCGAGCCCGTCATGGAGACGCCGCTCGGCCGACGCACCCGCAGCGCTGGCATCTTCATCAACGAGGGCGGCCGGCACGCCTCCTCCTCAGCTCCTCCGCGCTTCGTCAAGCCAAAGACGGAGCCGGGGCTCGCCTCCGTCAAGCCGGAGCCAGGGCTCCCCGTCGTGAAGACGGAGCCCGGGCTCGCCGGCGGCGTCAAGGAGGAGGAGCTCGACGACGAAGCGGCCCTCAAATGGGCGCGCGACGACTGGGCGCACACAGAGATGGAGCGCCAGTGCGCCGCCTTCACGCGGTTTGAAGCTCGTCTCCATGGGAGGCATCGTCGTCCTCGACGACAGTGACGACGACGATGACACGCCGCCGCCGCCGGTCCGCCATGGAGACGCCGGGCAGGGGTCCAGCAGGGGCGGCCGCGCCATCAAGAAGGAGAAGGCGGACGATGACGCTGACGAGGACGACGGCAACGTCGGCAACTTCACCGCGCTCATCGACTTCTTCACCCTGTAGATGTTTTTTTAATAATCTATATAAACGCCGAACATGTTGAATATGAATGTCAAGTTTGCCAAATTTTAGCCGAACTTTGCCGAATTCAGATTTTTTTAAACTAAAAAAATGCGTCTGGGGCGACCCTGGGGCGAGCGGCTGGGAACGCGCTCGCCCCCCCCCCCCCCCCCCCCCCGCCGATTTTAGCGCCGGCTCGCCCCCAGGGGGCACGTAAAATCGCCGCCTGGGGGGCCAACGACTGGAGATGCTCTTATCTCTACTTTGCCGCATCACCCTTTTCTCTTCAAGGGAAAAACCAACGCAAGCTCAAGAAGTAGCACGAAGCCGGCTGGAGACCGGTCTTGGATCAGATCTTTTTCTACTTCAGTCAGCCTTTCACCGGGTGAGAGCCCGACCTTTGGCTCCTTCATGTTCATCACTGATGGGGCAGTCCGGGTCAACATCAACCCGCCGACTCGCCCCGCACAAACCATCTACATCGGCAACATCGCTTTCATCACAAACGCTTGCGGTGATCTCCGACTGTGCCTACCACATATTCGGCACGAAACATGTGATGAGGTTCCGATATCAGCGACCTCCCCATTCGGCCTTGACAAGCCCTTCTCGTTTGGATTAAGGAACGTGGGGCTACTTATCGGCACATGCTTCATCAACAACTGCAGAAAAATGTATAGTTCGTCGCCATGGTTTGCGACAACTGCCATATCGACCACACGCCAGAGGACTGTTTCCTCGACAAAACAATTTCATACTGCAACATCAACATGGCAGACCTATTATCGATATCCGATCAAGAGGACGCCAACAACAAACTGACCTCTGCAAAGGAGGACGAAGCCGGTGGCGACACGACTCCGCCAAACGAGAGCAGACCCCGAGGACATGCATAGGCGGGACCGCTACCGGCGTTGGACGATGGGGAGACGGGGAGGGCGGCGTCGAACATCTTGGGTGGCCAACAACGGCGTGTAGTAGATCAACGTTGGGTCGAACTCGAAGGACGCGGCGGTTGGCCCTCCATGGATCTCCGCTTGACCTACAGGAGCGTGCGACGGCGGTCCTTAGCGAGGTAGGGAGGTGAAAAAGAGAAAGGGGAAGGAGGGAGGAGGGAGGGTAGAGGCTGCTCGTCATCGCTGCCGGACAGCGGTCAGGAGCTCCTCTCCTGGCGACTGGGAACCAAGCGGGTTGCGCGGCTACGGGCTACTTCTGGGTGCTAAATGGGCATTAAGGGGCCTCCTCGTGCCAGGCGGGTTGCGGCGCTGGTGGGAGGTTGCTGGGGGTGAACTAGGGCATTGGGTGCTGCCCAGTGGGGGCTGGACTGGATTAGGGTTTCATCTCGTTGGGGAGATCCTAAGGTGGGAGACGACCTGGTGGCCGCTAGGGTTGGGGATTAGGGTTAGGAGGCTAGGGTTTTTCCATTTTTTGTAGGGGTTTGGCTACTTATATAGAGGGGGTAGGAGGCTAGGGTTTGTCCATTTCTTGTAGGGGGTGGCTACCTTAAATAGAGGGGGTAGGAGGCTAGGGTTTGTCCATTTTTTGTAGGGTTTGGCTACCTCTTAAATAGAGGGGGTAGGAGGGTTTTTGGGCTGATTTTAGAGGCTCTTGGGCTTAGAGAAAAGAGGGAAGTGGTTGGGCCGATTGCAATTTTAGAGGCTCTTGGGCTTACAAAAAAGAGGGAAAGTGGTTGGCCTGACAGCAATTTTTTCTTTCAAAAAGCATTTATTATTTAAACGGTACTACGCCTCGCATATTCAAATGTTCGTGTAGCAAACAGACCCCGAATTGGACGAGATTCGACGTGCAGCTGAAATATAACATAACAAGATCACACGCAACCTTCTAACTAATTTCAATAATATTTATTTTACATTTATAAAATAATTTCAATTAGTGTCTCGTGGCCACGTGCAAGTGTCTGGTTGGTCTCCGAGCAGAAAGGAAAAATTTCAAGAGTACTATTCACCTTTCCAAAGAACAACGAAAAACAAAATAGGCCTATAAGTTTAATAAAAAAACATCCGGATAATCTGACATGAAGGCGACGTGCTAACGCTGCAATGATGATGACTTCATGATGATGCACAAATAATAATAGGCAAATATAATAACTAAATTATTCTCGGCAGTGACAACATCTAAGAGTAATTGTGGACTGCCTAAAGAACAAGTCTGTGAAGGTCTTGAAGATTTACCATGAGTGATTGGCGTAGTCATAGTTGACCGTAGCTAAAGGAGAATAGGGCGAAGACTTTGTCTTCCGAGTTAAATCTCAGTCTTTCCAACCAGACGTAGAGCTATGCCAACAACTTGAACTAGGTGAACAAATCATTGTCTTCACCAAGCCTTTGGGTCCTACTTCCTCGCTCTGAATTTACTGTCGTACTTTGTATTGTGAAGTTCTTACTCCCTCTATGTTATCCTCTGCGAAGACTATGATGCATTCCTTTCCACTCTCTCGCACTTGTTATGTTTTGGTTTTCCTTCGACGTGTCATATGCTACCTTGCTTTTACTTTTGTATGTGACATGTTAGTTTGTTTTACTATTAAGTGCTTTTTTGTTTGAGCAGTTTGTCTTCTCTGCAACATTCTTTTGACTTAGTATAAGTTGTTGGTGCACAAAGGTGAGACTAGTTTGTTTTAGGTTTTGTGCTTGACAAATTAAACGTTAGTTTTATTTCGCATTTGTTAAAGCCTAAACCGTAATTATTTTAAAGCGTCTATTCATCCTCCTCCTCTAGGCGACATCCATGATCTTTCACCCATGAGGCCTCATCTAGTTCATGAACCTGGACAAGTCAAGGGCGTCGTCACCACACACATATTTCCACCTTGACGATCCCATGTTCTTCACCAGACTCACCATCCTCGCCCACTGAAGTTTCTGAAAATTCACAGGCTGAATCTCTCCTGTTGATTTTTATTTTTGGGACTACCAACTTATGTTTTGAGTGTGTTGGATCGGAATCGGGACGGTGGAATATGATTGGGCACACTTCCGGTTCTAGGCTTCTAGCGGACAACCGTATAATAGACCTTAAAGCCACCTCCTGTTTTTTTTTTTTTTTTTTTGAGCGGTACCTCCTGCTAGCGCAGGAAATTTTGGCGGGAAAAATGATGACGTGTGCTCAGCGCAGGCTGCGCAGCCAATGGGGCAACGCGGTCCAAAGCCATATACGCATAGACCAGGTCCATGTAGACCGGCGTCACCGACCGGTGGGCCTGAAAGAACTCTAACGTGAGCACGCAGTGGAACAACCCCACGCAGCTTCCATCCATGGCTGCCACCACCAGCCCCATATCTCTCCCAACTGTGTGCACCGAGTCCACGTGAACCGAGGCCCCTTTACCATCGGAAATCATTGTGCTCTCTCTCTCTCTCTCTCCACCATGTCGCTGCGGCGCCTCCTAGGCCTCCCCGCCGCCGTGTCCGGCCGCCTAAGCCGCTCCCTCTCCACCTCCACGGCCGCCTCCTCCCGCCCTCCCTGGATCTTGGTCGACCAGGCGACAACGGCCACCGAGTCGGCAGCACTCGGCGCGTCCGTGCGCATTGTCGAGCCCCCGCGCTTCTCCGCCCTCACCGTCCCGGCGCTCCTGGTCGACACCAGCGCCGGCCCCGACCCCGACAGCGACGTCATGCAACTCCTCGTCGGCCGCGTGTGCTCCGCCAGCGCCGACGGCCTCCTCCTTATCACCGTCTACGATGCCCGCGCCACGGCTCCCATCCTCGCCACGCAGGGCGCCAATCATGTGCGCCGGGCCACCGGCCTCGACCCCGAGCACGACCCAGCCACCACGCGGTTCCTCTGCAACCCTCTCACCGGACAATTGACCCGCCTCCCGGTCATCGACGTCGGCCCGAGGCGGCTCGTGTGCGGCCCTCACATGGGCGTCCTCACCCAAGCCGGTCGCGGGCACGGCCCCGCCGACAGGCTCGCCGTCGCCGAGCTGCAAGGGAACAAGATGCCCCGCTTTCTCTCGGACACGGGCAAGTGGGACATAGCGGTCACCGCGCGGTGCCAACTCCCGCTCTGCCGGCGGTTTTACTCGGAGTCGGGCAGGCGTGACCAAGAGGCGTTTCCTCTCGGCGGCCGGCTGTGGTGGGTTGACCTGACCTGGGGCGCCATCTCGGCTGACCCGTTCAGCGACCGGCCGGAGCCCTGCTTTGTCGAGCTGCCGAGGGGCAGCGTGATGCCTGAACGCCCAGAGCGAGTGCCAGGGCTGCTTGACCTGGAGGGAGCGGAGGCCATGTCAAGATGCGCTCTGGGCAGGTACCGACGCATGGGGGTCAGTGATGGAAGATTGCGCTACGCCGAGGTGTGGCAGCGGGAGCCGTTCGTGCTCAGCTCCTGGACGCTGGACGACGAGGGCAGCGGCTGGACGCTGGAGCGCCGCGTGGTGCTCAGCCGGCTCTGGGCGGATGGTGACCACCCGTGGCTGCCCTTGCCGGAGAAGACAACGCCACAAATTGGCGCTCTTGACCCACTGAACGGCAATGTCATCTACCTGACGGTCGGCATGCACAGCATCGGCGTGGACATGAGCAAGGAGGAGGTGATTGGGAGCTCTCTGCACAACGGCGCCAGTTTGTGTGTACCATGCGTGCTTCCACCATGGCTTGAATCGAGCTGGATCTCTGCCAGAGGTAATTACTACCACTAAGCTAGCCAGGAACACATGCTTACATAATGGGTGCATTGCATATGAGTTCTTTTCACTGTGATCTTATTTCAATGAATCTGTCTGCAAGTGTTCCAAGAGTAGGATTTGTTGATCATAATGTGGGATTGTCGAGTAAAGTCGCTGTCTATATAACTGTAGTATATGTTTTGATAACTACTCGGATGGGGAACAGAAATTCTGAAGAGAGATTTTTGTTGTTTTTTCCCTTTGCAAATATGCTGTGATTGTGAATTAGTTATATGTATGGGAAATTGTGATGCACTTATCTGAAACCGATGTATGAGAAATTGCGATGCATTTGTCTGACGTCGTAACATAAGTTGCGGTCAAGGAATACCATGTACCAAAGACGATTAGTGTTGCTGGATAATGGCTACAATTTTCTCTCTACATAACTAGAGAATGACTATCACTTGAAATTATTTTTATCCATGTCTTGTAACAACTGGAAGATATAGGTTTCAATTTTTATCACTTGGGAATTTGGGATTAATTCCTATATACAATGCATAGACATATCCTGCAAGTATATTCTGAATTGTGTTACTATTTGTTCAAGTTCATGTATCTTGATCAAAGGAGTTTGTTTTCAGGCAAGGACAACACAGGAAGCAAGACTTTGGCAGATGTTCTAGTTCGTTCAGATAGACACCACACAAAATGAAAAGTGTGCCAAGTTACCAGTCAATGTATCTCTGGGTACTATATCTCTGTCTGCTCATGCTTCTATATATGTATATTGATCCATCATTGGTTATATGACATCCATTCATATGTTTAGCAGTTTGTTTTATTCTTACATATATCTCTTAGTTAATCCATGAAGTTCATGATTTCGAAGAGCAATCTTGTGTACCTTTTGCTAATTTACCACTAGTATATACTGTTGCGGCGTTGCCTAATATCAGCATGTCCTTGTTAAGTTCTAGTTCATGTTTTATGGCAGTAGTAATATGTTTCGCATGCGCACTAGCTAAAGAGAATCATATTTCCGTGTGTCTATGCCAAGTGTTGTCATTTATTGTTTTATCATACACATGCTCAAATATTTAATCATGGCAGATGTTTCTGTAGAATGCTGATTGAACTTGTTCTTCCTGTAATACAGTCTTCTGGCAGCACCACAAAGTGCTGCTAAAAACTATCTATGTCTTTTAGCATGGATGGACGTTTCATCCAGGAGAGTTAGTGTTTCCTGAACTTGTTTCATTATCTAAAGGAGTGCATGATTAACATATCAAGTGCTTAACTGCAAACTGGCCCATATGTCGTTTATATAATCTGAAGAATGCCTAGCCTTCCACTTAAATGCCCAATAACCATCGCCTTTTCCTTTTCCTGAAATGTTATAACCAATTGATCGAATCTTGACACTGAAACTTGCTATTTCATACGCTCTGTATCTCTCCTGCAAATCAAAATGACAGCTCCCTATTCATTTCATTCTAAAAGGGACATATGTACATGGACTATAGTAGCATTTCTGCTTACTCTGTTTTCTTTCCTCTTCTTTTTTATCTGCCACTTGTTTTGTTTATATGTTTATGTTCAAATGCATCTAATGTTTATTTATTTATTATTTTCAGGTTTCTTAAGGCTAACAATGAAGTAGTAGCTGATGGTGGCAGTTTGCGGGGCACTCATTTTGCAGGAAATCTGTATAAGTTTGGGTGTTTTCAGAGTTTGCTCATGAACCTGTTTTGTGCAGAATCTGGGAGTTGCTGGTTCAGACCTTAAGTTCATATACTAGAACATATCCTAGTATAAGTGCTCCTCAGCTAAGCCTGTAGTTTTGGTTGCAAGACATCCTTTTGGTACTAGTAAGTGTTCAATGATGGATATGCTTAGTTGTTTCTACTTGCTAGTACATTAAGTTTCAGTCGATCTATTGCTACTGTTAATTAAGAAGGCGTGGAAAAGCGAATCCGCTAGTATTTGCCACTAGAGGACGGCTTCGCAGTATGAACTCTTTTAGAATGGTTGCAGTGAATTAACTTCTCTAGATATACTTAGATGCACTGAACTGAACTGCATGAATAACGAATCTAGCCAACATTCCTTTGTTTTACATCTATATTGTCCAATATTTGTGCCGGTTCTTGTAATCTTGAAGCTGCTGATTTTCTGTTTATTGTAGCTAGTAGAAGTACCAGGGCATGTGTACTAGTAGTGAGCTAACACTGTATGAGGCGTGCATCTTTGTGATCTGATCTGTGGGTGAACCGAGTCGCAGAACATGTACTGAGGTTAGTTTCTTCCCCAGCCAGGCCAACTGCAATATCCGCTTATGGAGCCAAGGAGGTGTCGCCGCCGGCAGGGAGACACTTCAGGGTGTGTCTAACGATGCTATCTTATGTTTGACACGCAAGATAAATGATACGAAAATGTTTGTCTTTTCTTAATTAGAAAATGATCTCTTAGCGACAATATCTCTGACAATGCATTTTGGATCTAATTATTACATATAAGACTAATAAGTAACACATTGTGTATACTTTTTATTGTTTTTTAGATCACGTGGCAGGCTTATAACAAACTGTCTTAACAATCATTGTGCATGCCCTTAGACCTAGAGTTGTTGCCTTTGTAACTGTGCAAGCAGCTCCTATTCATTGTGTTCTTGTCAACCATGCTCAGTACCAAACCATGTATTCCACTTGAAAACTTTGATCACTTCCTCGGATAGGCATGGAAGATTGTTCAACTACCATGATAAACAAAGACGAGTTCTCTCTTCTAGTTTAAAAGGAAAGAAAACAAAATATGTGTTCACAAATCATCGTGGCTCTAGTACGAATCTAAGGTTTTAATTAGTTTATCTTAAACAAATGTGTTTGGTTCTCTAGAATGCTCCAAAACTCTATCCTTCAGATAGACAAGATGCATTGTTCAGTTCCACCAATATACCATCGCACCGACAGGCGGGGTTCATGCGAGCACATTGGAAAAACCTTGTTGCTGACTTGCACCAACCAAGTCCACGTGAAAGTGACAACAACTAATCCAAAGCCCACAACCTACTCTGCTTCTCTGATTTGATTCCAAAATCCCCTCCCCTTCTGTAGAGCCACGTGTGCCTCAAATTATTCTAACATCCCCATCGACAAAAACCAATGGCCTAGGTCACTGGCGTCTCCTTCCTACCCGCCGCACCTCGTGGCTAGTGAAGGAACGAACCTTTTCACTCCCTGGTTGTCGTCATGGTCGCAACAACGGAGCCATGGCACAAGATTTTAGCTTGGCGGTAGCAGAAAAAAGGAGAAACCGGGCTCCTGGTCAACACCATGGTCTACCGTAGAATCCGCCGTTGTTGTTGTGGTGCCATCCCTGTAACGGTTCTAGCATTGCCGTCGTGCCCACCCTAGTCATGCTCATGTCAACTGTGCTTGGTAGCAAAACATGGCTTCCACTTGAAAGCCTTGCCCCTTCCCCAAAGAGGCATAGAAGATTGTTGAACTACCATGATGAACAAATATGTGTTCGTTCTTTTGTTTTTGAAAAACTAAATATGTTCCTAAATACTTAAACGCGCAGCTGCGCTATTTGGACGCTGCGAGCGCACGCGCTAGACGAAAAAAAGTAGGTCGATGTCCGGAACAAACGCGTTATCCAGTAGGTAGTGTAAAGAATACCCATGCGGATGCATGTGCCGACGTCATCTATTTATTCTGTTTCATTTTTTCAAAAAGCTACAACTTTTGAACCGAGTGTCAGAATGCAGAACCGTTTTCACCGCTGGGTTTCTCGTGACGAGCTCTTCAAAACTAGATCTCATATGAATATGTTTTGATGAATTTTTTTTCAAAAGCAACTTTGATGCTAGATGAAGCAATTTTAGTGTTAAACATGAGCAAGTCTGATGCTAGATGAACAAAACAACTCAACTTGCTCATTTGTTTTTTCTGCGTAAAATAGACAATCTAAGCAGTAATGCTAGGGACATCTGCTTGTTTGTGATAGAACAATTTCTCACTTTTTGCTTTTCTTTGTAATTGAGTTGCTTTGGTCTTCTGCTACAACATACGGGAAGGTGGACGAGAGGGGGGGGGGGAGTAGATCGAATATTTGGCTATTCAAGTTGCTCATACATTTTTCCTAAAGTAGATGCTAGGGGAGTTGCTTCATTTTGCTAGGACAATTGCTTCTTTTTGCTAGGGAAGTTGCTTGTTTTTTTTTGCTAGAACAGTTTTGCATTTTGTGTCATATGTTTTTCTGCGTAAAATAGACAATCTAAATAGTAATGCTAGGGACCTCTGCTTGTTTCTGCTAGAACAATTTCTCACTTTTTGCGTTTCTTTGTAATTGAGTTGCTTTGGTCTTCTGCTACAACATACAAGAAGGTGGATGAGAGGGAAGAGTAGATCGAATATTTGTCCATAAAAGGCTATTCAAGTTGCTCATACATTTTTCCTCTGCCTAAAATTGATGCTACGGGAGTTGCTTGGTTTTGCTACCACAATTGCTTGGTTTTTGCTACCACAATTGCTTGGTTTTGCTAGGGTAGTTGCTTTTTTTTTCCTCTGCCAAATCTTCCACCGACGATGCTCAGTTGCTTATATATGATGAAAAGTTGTCTACCAAAGTTTCTAAATTATCTACGAAGTACTTGCTAGGTAAATTCACTAGTACACATTGTGCAAGACAACTTGCTTCTATTTAACACTCAAGTTGCCTCATCTAGTTTCAAAGTTGCTCTAAAAATATATTCATGGAAACATATCCATATGCGATCTAGTTTTGAAGATCTCGTCGTAAGAAACCTAACCGTGAAAACGGATTGCAATTCCGAGGATCCATTCAAAAGTTATAACTTTTTCAATTTTGTGAAACGACATTTAATGTAAAAATGGATTAGCATGTACCTACTGCCGTTGCCTAGTGTGAACGCATTAATTATTGATTTCCATGTCATGTGTCAGACGCATGTCCCTGCATGTAAATGCTAATAATTTCCTTTTCCAGCGGCACGTATAAGTACATGCCATATACAACGATGCGCTGGAGGGCGTCTACGAGCGCCCGTGCGCCCACTAGCCAGGTCCAAATATGTTTGATTTGGTCCGAGAGGTCAAGAATAACCGTTCCATAACGTTCGGATAGACAAGGCGTGGTGTTCAGTTCGACCCACCTGACAGGTGGGGTCCACGCAACGCAAATGGAAAAGCCTTGTGGCATAGCTGCGTGAACCAAGTCTATGTGAACCAACCAGTCCGAGCTTCCTCTGCTTCTCCGGTCCCCTTCCAAAACCCTCTCCCCTTTCGCTTGCTAGGCTGCTAGCCACCCCTACCAGCCTACCACCACCAAATCCACCACCGCCGACTCCTCCGGCGAGATGCTCCGCCGCCTCTCCGCCCCCCTCCGCCGCTCCCTCTCCACCGCCGCGTCGCGCCCCGCCTGGGCGATGATCTACCGGGTCTCCACGGCGGAGGAGTCCGCGGCCGCGCGGCGCGCGTCCGTCGCGCTCGCCCCGCCCCCGCTCGCCTCCCGCGTCTCCGTCCCCAGGCACGCCTTCGGCCTGGACCCGCTCCGGGACGCGGCCAGCGCCGACGGCCGGCCGCCCGTCAACTTCTTCAGCTTCGCCGCCCCGGCCCGCGAGCAGGGCTCCCCCCAGCCGGCGGGCTCCGGACACAACCTCATCAACGTCTTCGGCAGCGGCGTGCTCGCCGCGAGTGGCCACGGCCTCCTCCTGCTCGGCACCTTCAGGAACCGCGCCAGCGCCGCCAGCATCTTCCAGCACCAGGTCCCGTCCCCGGCCCCGTTCGAGGTCCTCGACCAGGCGTACGCGCACTCCTCCTGCTGCGACCCCATGAGGCTCGCGCGCTTCGTCTGCAACCCCGTCACCGGCGAGCTGGCCCGCCTCCCGGACTTCGACGGCGCGGAGGACGCCTTCACCGCCCCCACGGGCCTCCTCACCCAGGCCGACGGCGGGCACGGGCCGCCCCGGAGGTACGCCCAGCTCAGCGTGGTCGACGAGGGGCGGCGTTTCCGGCTGCGCCGGCTCTCCTCGGAGACAGGGGAGTGGGACGAGCTGCTGCTGCCGTCCCCGCTGCCGGCCGGGCGCCTGATGCACATGAACCACGAGGTGCTGGACTTCGGGGGGCGGCTCTGGTGGGTGGACGTGAGCTGGGGCGCCGTCAACGTCGACCCGTTCAGTGACCGTCCGGAGCTCTGCCCCGTCGAGCTGCCGGGAGACATCATGCTTGCCGACCAACAGGGCGAGGCAGAGATGAAACAGCTCCTCCAGCGCAGGCGCATGGGGGTCAGCGACGGCAGGCTGAGGTTTGTGGAGGTTGCCAAGGACGAGCCCTTCCGCATCAAATCGTTCACGCTTGACGAAGAGAGTGGCCGCTGGATGCTGGAGCACCAGGTGTCGTGGAGAACACTCTGTCCCGAAGCCAAGGCGGCGCCTTTGGTTGCTGCTATTGATCCACTCAGCGCCGACTTGCTGTACCTCACTGTGCCCGTGGGCAAAGGATTCTGTGCATGCGTGGACATGCGCTGGAAGAGACCGGTTGAGTCTGTGGAGTTAGGGCGTGGTGTCAATCCAAGCAAGTGCATCTCAAGCTTCGTTCTGCCATGTGTGCTCCCCTCATTTCTCGGATCAAGCTCGATTCCAGGTGATCACAGTGACCCATTTCTCTTTAGTTGCAATGAAATCATGTCTATCTATGTGTTTGAGTATACTGTCTTTAGTTGCAATGGAGTGGACTAAGATTGTTGGCGATGCAGTGGTCTCTTACTAGTCACTAAGATATCATTCCATAAGCTGTAATCAATCATATCCAAAGCACAAATTATTATCCCCACTTCTGTCCCTGTTTATTTTCTTGGGTTTAAACAATGCATTGATCTCTTAGCCACCAATATTATCATTCTGTAAGCTGTAATCAATAGTATCGATATGGAATGGGACCTTTCTTTGATTTGAAACTTCCAAATCAAGGGTTTTCCTTGAAATATATTCACGGTGGTGTAAGTGATTTAGCTTTTGAACAGAAATTTTTACAAGGTTCTGGTTGCTTTGACAGTACACTATGTTCTAGTACATCATATTTCCATATCTATATAATTTAGTTTGAGAAAGTAACTCAAGGAGGTGTATCCCTTTTTATAATTCCTCTACACTACTCAATCGCTATCTGCCTCTAATTATTATAGTGACGCCACTTATTGGTTCAGTGCCGAATTCTTGAGAACCTCCTCTAATCATCATATCTTTCGCTATCTTGATTCTTGTATGCGATGCACATGAATATATACTGTTATATATTTTGCAACATTAGTGTTGTTGCTGCTTCTGTTCAAACTATAGTATATTGATCAAAATAATCTTTTCAGGCAACAAGAACGCGGAGAAAAACAAGACTTTGGCAGATGTTCTTGTTCGATCAGACATCCCATAGGAAGGACGAAGGTACCAATTCCAGCTGATGATCTCTCTCCACTTTGTGTTAGCTCATGCATGCTTCTTTAATGATCAATTGTTGTATGATCCATTCACAATTTTAGGATGGTGCATTTCTGATACAAGTTCTCTTACTCAATCCACGCAGTTTATGGACTGAAAAAACAATTACTGCAGTTATTTTCAACTGGTTCTGTGTAGTTTCCAACATATTGCTTATAGTGTCTGGTTTGGTGCTTTAATTCAGCTAGAAATGCTTTCTGGGAAGACTAGTAACACATATTCACTCCATAGAATAGTTATTGGGTGCTACCTGAACTTTGTATTCCGTTCATATTCATCTGGCAGCAACTTGCCACACAGCCAAAAGTTGTCGTGTGTGTCAACATGAAATTTCCTTTTTTCATTGCTGGAGGGCAGGCTCAAGCCTATTAAAGCCTGCCCAGTTCATTCGCCACTGCCTTCAGGTGTATTAGTGTTTCTGAACTATCAGGCACAAAGGATGCCTAGCCTTGTTCATCTGGTGATCACTGTATTAGAATCTGAAGGAAATTTAGCCTTGTCATCATGGTGGCCGTTTTCTTCCCTTTTCCTGAATATTATAACCAGCTGATTAAATCCTGAAACTGAAGCTTGATCTTTCTTAAAATTGACCACGGTCTAATTTTATGCTACATCCAGGCCTTGGATAGAAACTAAACGTGTTATCCAGGTGACCAGTTGATATTTCACTATATTATTTCAGTTTTACAAATGCACATTGATGGATCATAGTAGCGTTTCTGTTTACTGAATTTCGTTTTGCTATTTTTTCATATCGCTCATTCTGTTGACATGTTTACTCAAATGTGCCTAATGTTTCTTATTTTTGTTTTCAGGTTTCTCAAAACTACAGATGCTGCTCTATAATCAATTATGAAGTTTTTTTGTGGGGTAATCAATTAGGAAGCTGATGGTGGTAGCTTACTGAACTCTCATTTTGGGGGAAATCTGGAGATGTCTTGGCCTGATGGAGTTTCGTGATCAACTTACTGTATCCCATTTTGAGGGCAAGTCAGCGAAATTTTCTAGGCAATAGGTTCACAGCAGAGCCTTCCAGCAAATTTGCAAAATTAATCAGCATGTGACGCGAACGTTGTGTATGCTGCGTTTGGTAGCTAGATGATACATTCTTAGGGAAAGATTGCTGCTTGGACATGTTTATGTTAGGAGAAAGCTTATTTAGGGATATCTGTGTATGTTATCCATGCGGCATCGGCGATTTGTTCCACTTCTAATGTGTCATTTTGGCTTCCGTGCATGATGGTTAGGTAGATCAAGTTCATCTGTTGCTCACAACATTTTGTTGTGAATAGCACGATACCTATGAATCTATTATTTCCTGATGATGGCATAAAACCAGACGTAGGTTATGATTCAAAACGGCAAGACTATGCATTAATTTGTTATCAGTTTGTTGCTACCAGAGAGCCGATTGCCTGAACGATTCACAACATACTTATATAGTCAACAAATTATTTACGGTGCTTTGCTTCTTTGAAGCACGTAAAATTAAACATCATGTATTCCATCATAAGGGCAACGATGACCATTGTCGCTGAGCTATCTTCCTGCCTGACACGAGAATCGCGTTTAACTACTGACTGCTAACCACTGTAGCATATCTGGCATGGACATCACTGTAGTAAATCCACTACTGATTGCTAACCACAGTAGCATATCTGGCATGGACATCGCTGTAGCAAATCCGGGACGGTTTAGTCCAACTGTATGTGTTTCGGATTCGGTGTTTCTCTTATCATTATTTTTCTGACAAGAATGTTATACCTCTTGACATTTGCATCTTAGGATGCACACAACCAGTATATTACTCCCCTCTTTTCATAATGTAGTGTGTATAGATTTTTTGAAAATTCAAACTTTGCAAACTTTGATTAAGTTTATAAAGAAAACTATTTATATCTACAATACCAAATATATGAAATATGAAACTACGTCTTACGATGAATCTAATGATATATGTTTTGTATTCTAGATGTAAAAAATTTCTTCACAAACTTGGTCAAAGTTTGTGAGGTTTGACTTTTCAAAAAAAAATCCACTAATTACGGAACAGCGGGAGTATTAAAGAAAGGTAATGTTATGAAGCCAAAAACACATGATAAAACAGTGCATGAAATGACCAACAAAGGTCAACACATTAAAAAAACTACGACTAAGTGACCATCTTTTGCATTGAGTGCCTTCAAGAAGGAGTAAACACTTAAGTGGGGTAGGTCAAACCAGCCAAGGCTAGAGCACCAACACAAAGATAACACCTTCAACAAGGAGACAACCCAAGATTGACGTTGCCGGTTCCAAGTAGTGAAGGTCAGATCACATGTTTTCACCCCAGATACGGAGTGGTGTTCTAGTCATCGTCTTGATGGCAGATCTAATTTAACAACTGCTCCACTCGTTGTCAATAAAATTCACCCTTTGTCAAAAAACAACTGCTCCACTCGTCACTCTAAGCAAAATCCAGCATGGTGTCCTCCGGAGATAGCCACCAAGGCCACCACCTGGAACCTCCCTTGGTCGTGCATCGACTCGCCCACGATTATCATTCACATTCACCTTGTAGAGATTGTGGGCTTTCTCCCTTCCATATTTCGTTACAAAGCCATAAATAAAAAATTGCCTACAAACATTAGGTTTTTGGATTGTTGAAATAATTAGCAGTTTTTTCACTAATCTAGTCCAGAAATAAATCATACATGGCATTGGCAGTATTAAACTCATACTAATATCTTATCATGTAGTCACGTACTACACATATAGCAGAAATATCCACACAAATAGATAGTACAACCAATATAAAATTGTGACGCCCCCCGATTTGACCGTACACTAATCATACATGCAAACGTGTACGATCAAGATCAGGGACTCACGGAAAGATATCACAACACAACTCTAGACACAAACTAAAAATAATACAAGCTTTATATTACAAGCCAGGGGCGTCGAGGGCTCGAATACATCAGCTCGAAAACACATGAGTCAGCGGAAGCAAAATATCTGAGTACAGGCATAAGTTAAACAAGTTTGCCTTAAAAAGGCTAGCACAAACTGGGATACAGATCGAAAGAGGCGCAGGCCTCCTGCCTGGGATCCTCCTAAACTACTCCTGGTCGTCGTCAGCGGCCTGCACGTAGTTGTAGGCACCTCCGGTGTAGTAGGAGTCGTCGTCGACAGTGGCGTCTGGCTCCTGGGCTCCAACATCTGGTTGCGACAACCAGGTAGAATGGAAAGGGGAAAAGAGGGAGAAAAGCAACTGTGAGTACTCATCCAAAGTACTCGCAAGCAAGGATCTACACTACATATGCAGGGGTATCTGTGTAAAGGGGCAATATCGGTGGACTGAACTGCAGAATGCCAGAATAAGAGGGGGATAGCTAGTCCTGTCGAAGACTACGCTTCTGGCAACCTCCATCTTGCAGCATGTAGAAGAGAGTAGATGGTAAGTTCACCAAGTAGCATCGCATAGCATAATCCTACCCGGCGATCCTCCCCTCGTCGCCCTGTGTGAGAGCGATCACCAGGTTATATCTGGCACTTGGAAGGGTGTGTTTTATGTCATAAGGTCAAGGTACAACTCCGGGTCGCCTGTTACCGTGGACACGGCTATTCGAATAGATCAACTTCCCTGCAGGGGTGCACCACATTACCCGACACGTTCGATCCCCTTTGGCCGGACACACTTTCCTGGGTCATGCCCGGCCTCGGCAGATCAACACGTCGCAGCCCCACCTAGGCACAACAGAGAGGTCAGCACGCCGGTCTAAATCCTATGCGCACAGGGGTCTGGGCCCGGCCATCGCCCATTGCACACCTGCACGTTGCGTACGCGGCCGGTGAGCAGACCTAGCAACCTCCATTACAAAGGAAGTTGCGTTACGCGGTCTGTAGGATCGAAAGTATGTCTAGAGGGGGGTGATTAGACTACTTGACCAATTAAAAATCTAGCCTTTTCCCAATTTTAGTTCTTGGCAGATTTTAGCAACTTAGCACAAGTCAAGCAATCAACCTACACATGCAATTCTAAGAGTGTAGCAGCGGAAAGTAAAACAATTGCATATGAAGGTAAAGGGAGGAGATTGAGGGAGCAAACGCAATGTTGACACGGAGATTTTTATCCGTGGTTCTGATAGGTGGTGCTATCGTACATCCACGTTGATGGAGACTTCAACCCACGAAGGGTAACGGTTGCGCGAGTCCACGGAGGGCTCCACCCACGAAGGGTGCACGAAGAAGCAACCTTGTCTATCCCACCATGGCCGTCGCCCATGAAGGACTTGCCTCACTTGGGTAGATCTTCACGAAGTAGGCGATCTCCTTGCCCTTACAAACTCCTTGGTTCAACTCCACAATCTTGACGGAGGCTCCCAAGTGACACCTAGCCAATCTAGAAGACACCACTCTCCAAGAAGTAACAAATGGTGTGTTGATGATGAACTCCTTGCTCTTGTGCTTCAAATGATAGTCTCCCCAACACTCAACTCTCTCTCATAAGATTGGATTTGGTGGAAATATGATTTGAGTGGAAAGTAACTTGGGGAAGGCTAGAGATCAAGATTTATGTGGTTGGAATGGAATATCTTGACCTCAACACAAGTGTAGGTGGTTCTCTCTCAGAAAATGTATGTTGGAAGTGTAGGCATGTTCTGATGGCTCTCCCCACGAATGAAGAGTGGGTGGAGGGGTATATATAGCCTCCACACAAAATCTAACCGTTACACACAATTTACCAAACTCGGTGGGACCGAATCATTAAACTCGGTCAGACCGATTTAGTTCATAATGTGACCGTTAGGATTTTCGGTGGGACCGACACGTCAACTCGGTGAGACCGATTTCGTTAGGGTTAGGGCATAACTAATCTCGATGAGACCGATTACACAAACTCGGTGAGACCGATTTTGGTAATAGTCAAACAGAGAGTTGGTCAGGCAAACTCGGTGGGACCGATTCGCTCATCTCTGTTGGACCGAAACGTTACGAAAGGGAAACAGTGTTTGCATTGCAATCTCGGTGGGACCGATCGCTCATCTCGGTTTGACCGAAACGTTACGAAGGGAAACAGAGAGATTACAATCCCATCTCGGTGAGACCGAGATCCCTATCGGTGAGACCGAAAAGACTAGGGTTTCTGGCAGTGGCTATGTCAATTGAACTCGGTGGCGCCGGATAGACAGTTTTGGTGGGGCCGAGTTTGACTTTTGGTTTGCGACATATGTGGATGTGAGAAAGTGGTTGAGGGCTTTGGAGCATATCACTAAGCACTTTGAGCAAGAAACTCATTAAGCAACACCTCACCCCCTCTTGATAGTATTGGCTTTTCCTATGGACTCAATGTGATCTTGGATCACTTAAAATGAAAAAATGTAGAGTCCTGAGCTTTGAGCTTGAGCCAATCCTTTGTCCTTAGCATTTTGAGGGTCCACTTTTCTCATCCATGCCATGCCAATCATTGAGCTTTCCTGAAATTTTTATCTTGAAATAGCATTAGCTCAATGAGCTATATGTTGTTAGGAATTACCAAAACCACCCAGGGATAGTTGCACTTTCAGTCTCCCCCTTTTTGGTAATTGATGACAACATATAGATCAAAGCTTCGACAAATGAAAATAAGATTGAAAAACATCGTTGCTTTGAGAAGTATGTGATAAGCAAGAGCTCCCCCTAAATTTGTGCATTATTTAAAATTTGCTTTTGAATGAAAATGCACAATCGATTAGGATCATGGGTTACTCTTCCATGTCACATACATCTTGGTGGAGCGCTCGATAGAAGTTAAAAGCATGCACTCATCACCAAGCAAGTGAATGATCATATAAGGATATAAGAGATAATATCATCCAACAAGCATTAAGGGTAGCATATGATCAAACACATGATCAAACAAGTATCTCACAAGCACACAAAGTATCTCACACAAGCACACAATAAAAAGTTTTCAACCAAAATAGCAAGAGAGATAAAAAGCAACACTCTCTCTCGAAGCCTATGATCTATACATCCCCCCCCCTTTGGCAACAAGTTACCAAAAAGTTCAAAAATGCATAGTGCTAAACGACTCTCAGGCTTGATCTTCGGTAGGTGGTGTAGAGATGACTCCAAGGACGAAAGCTTCTGTTGATGTGGCTGGAGCTGGTGGAGTGGCTGCTGGAGCTGGTGGCACTGAGGCTGTAGCTGCTGGAGCTGATGCTGTAGCTCTAGTATCTGTGACTAGCACTGCAGCAGACTCTGGCTTCTGGGCACTCTAGCAAAAGCATCTATAGTAGACTTGCCCTTCTTCTCCTCTGCTTCCTCCTGTAGCTGCTCAACTGCAGTTTGGATCTCAGTTACCTTGACATCCAGATCATAGAACTTCTGCTCAATGATCCTCTCCAAACTCTCTTGGTTTTGAGTCAGGGTGGCCAAGCCCTTCTCAATCCTCAAAGTGGATTGGATCAGATATCCAAGTTGATCTTGTTTGGATTTCAAGAACACTTGAGATGCCTCTTCAACAGTTGGCATCTTTGTAGCTTTCTCTGCCCTTGCCTTCTCTCTCTTCTCATGTGCTTGAGCTGATGATGGTTCATTCTCATTCATGACAACTGTGTTGTCTTCAAATTCAGGGTAGATGGGCAGGTGCTTCTTGTCCAGCAGATATTTTCCTTTGCCCATCTTGGAGTTGATGAGCTCCTGAATGTGTGGGACATACCCACAACTTCTCTTCTGATCAGCTGTTGTCCTCTTGATTGTCTCCACAATCAGACTCATGTCTTTGAATTTTTGAGGCACATCAAACAAATGTAGCAAGTTGATAGCATGTCCTCTGATCATCTTGTGGTCACCTGACTTGGGTAGCAGTGTGTGCCTTAGGATCCAGTTGATGGTTGGCAGACCAGACAACAAGAAGTGGACAGATCCAAACTTATGAGTATCCAAAGCATCATCTGGGATCTCTCTGTACATGTTGGCCATCGTGTTGTGGTCTTTCTCCTTCTCAGCATAAACATCCAAGTCATCCTCACTTTCTTCTGGAGCATTGATCAACTGAGCCCATTCTTCAATAGAAGATTGGTACCTTGTACCTTCATACATCCAAATGATCTTTCCATCTGGGTAGAAGTGGGCAGTGGAGTAAAACTGCATGATCAGCTCATCATTCCACTTGGTGAGCTTCTGAGCAACAAATGCATCAACTTCACATGCCTTGAAGCTGTCATATACACCTGGATAGTGATCTTCATTCTCCTTGATGTACTCCCAGTCAACCCATCTCATGTCACACACTATGGGCTTCTTGCCAAGCAAAATTGTCTCATAAAAATCTTGCTGTTCCTTAGTGTGAAACCTGTAGTCAGCAACAGTTCTCCTCCTGACAGCATATGGATCAGACTGTCTCCATAATCTCAGTCCTGAATCCTTCCCGATTTTCATGTTTTCTGCAACAGGGTGTGCATCATTGTGGTCAGGGATCTTGGGCTTCAGCTTTCTCAAAACAGGTGAGTCTTCTTCTTCTTCAGTAGCTTCAGGCACTGGGGCCTTGTTCTTCTCCTCAGCAGGGATGTTCCTGGTGCTTCTCTTGGGTTTTGGGGGTTTCTGAGCTGGAGCAGCAGCCTTGGGAGCAGCTTTGGGCTTAGATGGAGCAGCCCCTGATCTGATTGCATCTCACATGAGCTTCTGAGTTTTGGGTGCTGGTGCAGCATTCTCTTCCTCTTCCTCTTCTCCTTCAAAATCTTTCTTCAGTAAGGGCTTGCCAAGAACTCTGGCAGTAGTGGTTCTTGCCCTCTTCTTCTTCTTACCATCAGCTGCTGCTTCACCATCTTCTGATTCAATGGTGAACTTCATAGTTTCACCTGTGGCAACTTTCTTTGGCTTGGAAGCTTCAGCAGTAGAGGCTCTGGCTTTTGACATTGGAACTCTTCTTGCTGGAGCCTTTGTTTTCATTCCAGGCTTTGTTGCAGCAGCAGTGCTATATTCCTTCTTCAGCACTTTCTTTCTCGAAGTGGCCTCATCCTCAACAGCCACATAATCTTCATCTTCAGAATCTGAGGTTTTCTTCTTCCTTGTTCTGGTAGCTGCCTTTGGCAAGTTACTAGGTGTGCTCCTGCTGCCCTCATCATAGCTGTCTGAGGGACTAGTGCCCTCACTCAACTGAACTTGCTCTTTTGACTTGTTCTGACTGTCACTTTGATCAGACATTTCTTCAAGCTCACTGACAGCAGACCCTGTGAATAGGTTGTAGATGAGGTAGAGTAGATGAGCATCACAAAGTACAGACGTTTTGCAAAATAATTGAGTCAAAAAGCTTAGTTTTAGTTCTCTACAGAAGTGATCTCAGAGCTGCCGAATTGACAAACTCGGTGATACCGAAGCAACACTTGGAACCTAAACTAGTGAACTCGGTAGAGCCGAGTCACCGTTCGGTGGCACCGAGATTGCTAGGGTTTCACAGAATCCTGAACTCGGTCACACCGGTTTGCACGTTTCGGTCAGACCAAAAAGCACATGTGCAATTGAAGGAAATATGCCCTAGAGGCAATAATAAAGTATTATTTATTTCCTTATATCATGATAAATGTTTATTATTCATGCTAGAATTGTATTAACCGGAAACATAATACATGTGTGAATACATAGACAAACAGAGTGTCACTAGTATGCCTCTACTTGACTAGCTCGTTAATCAAAGATGGTTATGTTTCCTAGCCATAGACATGAGTTGTCATTTGATTAACGGGATCACCTCATTAGGAGAATGACGTGATTGACTTGACCCATTCCGTTAGCTTAGCACCCGATCGTTTGGTATGTTGCTATTGCTTTCTTCATGACTCATACATGTTCCTATCACTATGAGATTATGCAACTCCCGTTTACCGGAGGAACACTTTGTGTGCTACCAAACGTCACAACGTAAATGGGTGATTATAAAGGTGCTCTACAGGTGTCTCCAAAGGTACTTGTTGGGTTGGCGTATTTCGAGATTAGGATTTGTCACTCCGATTGTCGGAGAGGTATCTCTAGGCCCACTCGGTAATGCACATCACTATAAGCCTTGCAAGCATTGTGACTAATGAGTTAGTTGCGGGATGATGTATTACGGAACGAGTAAAGAGACTTGCCGGTAACGAGATTGAACTAGGTATCGAGATACCGACGATCGAATCTCGGGCAAGTAACATACCGATGACAAAGGGAACAACGTATGTTGTTATGCGGTCTGACCGATAAAGATCTTCATAGAATATGTGGGATCCAATATGGGCATCCAGGTCCCGCTATTGGTTATTGACCGGAGAGGTGTCTCGGTCATGTCTACATAGTTCTCGAACCCGTAGGGTCCGCACGCTTAACGTTACGATGACAGTTTTATTGTGTTTTGATGTACCGAAGGAGTTCGGAGTCCCGGATGAGATCGGGGACATGACGAGGAGTCTCGAAATGGCCGAGACGTAAAAATCGATATATTGGACGACTATATTCGGACTTCGGAAAGGTTCCGAGTGATTCGGGTATTTTTCGAAGTACCGGAGAGTTACGGGAATTCGTATTGGGCCTTAATGGGCTATACGGGAAAGGAGAGAAAGGCCTCAAAAGGTGGCCGCGCCCGTCCCCATGATTTGGTCCGAATTGGACTAGGGAAGGGGCCGCCCCCTTCCTTCTTTCTCCTTCCCCCTTCCCTTCTCCTACTCCCACAAGGAAAGGAGGAGTCCTACTCCCGGTGGGAGTAGGACTCCCCCTTTTGGCGCGCCTCTCCCCTTGGCCGGCTCCCTCCCCCTTGCTCCTTTATATACAGGGGTAGGGGGGCACCCCAGAGACACAACAATTGATCTATTGATCTATTAGCCGTGTGCGGTGCCCCCCTCCACCAAATTACACCTCGATAATATCGTTGCGGAGTTTAGGCGAAGCCCTGCGTCGGTAGAACATCATCATCGTCACCACGCCGTCGTGCTGACGAAACTCTCCCTCAACACTCGGTTGGATCGGAGTTCGAGGGACGTCATCGAGCTGAACGTGTGTAGAACTCGGAGGTGCCGTACGTTCGGTACTTGATCGGTCGGATCGTGAAGACGTACGACTACATCAACCGCGTTGTGATAACGCTTCCGCTGTCGGTCTACGAGGGTACGTGGACAACACTCTCCCCTCTCGTTGCTATGCATCACCATGATTTTGCGTGTGCGTAGGATTTTTTTTGAAATTACTACGTTCCCCAACAGTGGCATCCGAGCCTGGTTTTATGCGTTGATGCTATGCACGAGTAGAACACAAGTGAGTTGTGGGCGATATAAGTCATACTGCTTACCAGCATGTCATACTTTGGTTCAGCGGTATTGTGAGATGAAGCGGCCCGGACCGACATTACGCGTACGCTTACGCGAGACTGGTTTCACCGTTCGGAGCACTCGTTGCTTAAAGGTGACTGGCGGGTGTCTGTCTCTCTCACTTTAGTTGAACCGAGTGTGGCTACGCCCGGTCCTTGCGAAGGTTAAAACAGCACCAACTTGACAAACTATCGTTGTGGTTTTGATGCGTAGGTAAGAACGGTTCTTGCTAAGCCCGTAGCAGCCACGTAAAACTTGCAACAACAAAGTAGAGGACGTCTAACTTGTTTTTGCAGGGCATGTTGTGATGTGATATGGTCAAGACGTGATGCTATATTTTATTGTATGAGATGATCATGTTTTGTAACCGAGTTATCGGCAACTGGCAGGAGCCATATGGTTGTCGCTTTATTGTATGAGATGCAATCGCCATGTAATAGTTTTACTTTATCAGTAAGCAGTAGCGATAGTCGTAAAAGAAATTAGTTGGCGAGACGACAACGATACTACGATGGAGATCAAGGTGTCGCGCCGGTGACGATGGTGATCATGACGGTGCTTCGGAGATGGAGATCACAAGCACAAGATGATGATGGCCATATCATATCACTTATATTGATTGCATGTGATGTTAATCCTTTATGCATCTTATCTTGCTTTGATTGACGGTAGCATTATAAGATGATCTCTCACTAAAATTTCAAGATAAAGTGTTCTCCCTAAGCATGCACCGTTGCGAAAGTTCTTCGTGCTGAGACACCACGTGTTAATCGGGTGTGATAGGCTCTACGTTCAAATACAACGGGTGCAAAACAGTTGCACACGCGGAATACTCAGGTTAAACTTGACGAGCCTAGCATATACAGATATGGCCTCGGAACACAGAGACCGAAAGGTCGAGCGTGAATCATATAGTAGATATGATCAACATAGTGATGTTCACCATTGAAACTACTCCATCTCACGTGTTAATCGGACATGGTTTAGTTGATTTGGATCACATAATCACTTAGATGATTAGAGGGATGTCTATCTAAGTGGGAGTTCTTAAGTAATATGATTAATTGAACTTGAATTTATCATGAACTTAGTCCTGATAGTATTTTGCAAATTATGTTGTAGATCAATAGCTCGCGTTGTTGCTTCCATGTATTTATTTTTGATATGTTCCTAGAGAAAATTATGTTGAAAGATGTTAGTAGCAAAGATGCGGATTGGATCCGTGATCTGAGGATTATCCTCATTGCTGCACAGAAAAATTATGTCCTTGATGCACCGCTAGGTGACAGACCTATTGCAGGAGCAGATGCAGACGTTATGAATGTTTGGCTAGCTCAATATGATGACTACTTGATAGTTTAGTGCACCATGCTTAACGGCTTAGAATCGGGACTTCAAAGACGTTTTGAACGTCATGGACCATATGAGATGTTCCAGGAGTTGAAGTTAATATTTCAAGCAAATACCCGAGTTGAGAGATATGAAGTCTCCAACAAGTTCTATAGCTAAAAGATGGAGGAGAATCGCTCAACTAGTGAGCATGTGCTCAGATTGTCTGGGTACTACAATCGCTTGAATCAAGTGGGAGTTTATCTTCCAGATAAAATAGTGATTGACAGAATTCTCTAGTCACCATCACCAAGTTAGTAGAACTTCGTGATGAACTATAGTATGCAAGGGATGACGAAAGTAATTCCCGAGCTCTTCGTGATGCTGAAATCGACGAAGGTAGAAATCAAGAAAAACATCAAGTGTTGATGGTTGACGAGACCACTAGTTTCAAGAAAAGGGCAAAGGGAAGAAGGGGAACTTCAAAAAGAACGACAAGCAAGTTGCTACTCAAGTGAAGAAGCCCAAGTCTGTACCTAAGCCTGAGACTAAGTGCTTCTACTGCAAAGGGACTGGTCACTGGAGGCGGAAATGCCCCAAGTATTTGGTGGATAAGAAGGATGGCAAAGTGAACAAAGGTATATTGGATATACATGTTATTGATGTGTACTTACTAGTGTTTATAGCAACCCCTCAGTATTTGATACTGGTTCAGTTGCTAAAGAGTAGTAACTTGAAAATGGGAGTTGCAGAATAAACAGAGACTAGTAAAAGGCGAGGTGACGATGTGTGTTGGAAGTAGTTCCAAGATTGATATGATCATCATCGCACACTCCCTATACTTTCGGGATTAGTGTTGAAACTAAATAAGTGTTATTTGGTGTTTGCGTTGAGCATGAATATGATTTGATCATGTTTATTGCAATACGGTTATTCATTTAAGTTAGAGAACAATTGTTGTTCTGTTTACATGAATAAAAACCTTCTATGGTCATACACACCAACGAAAATGGTTTGTTGGATCTCGATCGTAGTGATACACATAATCATAATATTGAAGCCAAAAGATGCAAAGTTAATAATGATAGTGCAACTTATTTGTGGCACTGCCGTTTAGGTCATATTCGTGTAAAGCGCATGAAGAAACTCCATACTGATGGGATTTTGGAATCACTTGATACTTGCGAACCGTGCCTCATGGGCAAGATGACTAAAACGCCGTTCTCCGGAACTATGGAGAGAGCAACAGATTTGTTGGAAGTCATACATACAGATGTATGTGGTCCAATGAATATTGAGGCTCGTGGCGGATATCGTTATTTTCTGACCTTCACAGATGATTTGAGTAGATATGGGTATATCTACTTCATGAAACATAAGTCTGAAACATTTGAAAAGTTCAAAGAATTTCAGAGTGAAGTTGAAAATCATCGTGACAAGAAAATAAAGTTTCTATGATCTGATCGCGGAGACAAATATTTGAGTTACGAGCTTGGTCTTCAATTAAAACAATGTGGAATAGTTTCACAAATTTATGCCACCTGGAACACCACAGCATAATGGTGTGTCCGAACGTCATAACCGTACTTTATTGGATATAGTGCAATCTATGATGTCTCTTACCAATTTACCACTATCATTTTGGGGTTATGCATTGGAGACAGCTACATTCACGTTAAATAGGGCACCATCAAAATCCGTTGAGACGACGCCTTATGAACTGTGGTTTGGCAAGAAACCAAAGTTGTCGTTTCTTAAAGTTTGGGGTTGCGATGCTCATGTGAAAAAGTTTCATCCTGATAAGCTCAAACCCAAATCGGAGAAATGTGTCTTCATAGGATACCCAAAGGAGACAGTTGGGTACACCTTCTATCAAAGATCCGAAGGCAAGACATTCGTTGCTAAGAATGGATCCTTTCTAGAGAAGGAGTTTCTCTCGAAAGAAGTGAGTGGGAGGAAAGTAGAACTTGATGAGGTAACTGTACCTTCTCCCTTATTGGAAAGTAGTTCATCACAGAAATCTGTTCCTGTGACTTCTACACCAATTAGTGAGGAAGTTAATGATGATGATCATGTAACTTCAGATCAAGTTACTACCAAACCTCATAGGTAAACCAAAGTAAGATCCGCACCAGAGTGGTACGGTAATCCTGTTCTGGAGGTTATGTTACTAGACCATGACGAACCTACAAACTATGAAGAAGCGATGGTGAGCCCAGATTCCGCAAAATGGCTTGAAGCCATGAAATCTGAGATGAGATCCATGTATGAGAACAAAGTGTGGACTTTGGTTGACTTGCCCGATGATCGGCAAGCAATTGAGAATAAATTGATCGTCAAGAGGAAGACGGGCGCTGATAGTAGTGTTACTATCTACAAAGCTAGAATTGTCGCAAAAAGGTTTTTCGACAAGTTCAAGGTGTTGACTACGATGAGAGTTTCTCACTCGTATCTATGCTTAAGTCTGTCTGAATCATGTTAGCAATTGCCGCATTTTATGAAATATGGCAAATGGATAAACAAAACTGCATTCCTTAATGGATTTATTAAAGAAGAGTTGTATATGATGCAACCAGAAGGTTTTGTCAATCCTAAAGGTGCTAACAAAATATGCAAGCTCCAGCGATCCATTTATGGACTGGTGCAAGTATCTCGGAGTTGGAATATACGCTTTGATAAATTGATCAAAGGATATAGTTTTATACAGACTTGCGATGAAGCCTGTATTTACAAGAAAGTGAGTGGGAGCACTACAGCATTTCTGATAAGTATATGTGAATGACATATTGTTGATCGGAAATAATGTAGAATTATTCTGCAAAGCATAAAGGAGTGTTTGAAAGGAGTTTTTCAAAGAAAGATCTCGGTGAAGCTGCTTACATATTGAGCATCAAGATCTATAGAGATAGATCAAGACGCTTGATAAGTTTTTTCAATGAGTACATACCTTAACAAGATTTTGAAGTAGTTCAAAATGGAACAGTCAAAGAAAGAGTTCTTGCCTGTGTTACAAGGTATGAAATTGAGTAAGACTCAAAGCCCGACCACGACAGAAGATAGAAAGAGAATGAAAGTCATTCCCTATGCCTCGGCCATAGGTTGTATAAAGTATGCGATGCTGTGTACCAGATCTATTGTATACCCTACACTGATTTTGGCAAGGGAGTACAATAGTGATCTAGGAGTAGATCACTGGACAGCGGTCAAAATTATCCTTAGTGGAATAAGGATATGTTTCTCGATTATGGAAGTGGAAAAAAAGGTTCGTCGTAAAGGGTCACGTCGATGCAAGTTTTGACACTAAATCTAGATGACTCTAAGTCTCGGTCTAGATACATATTGAAAGTGGGAGCAATTAGCTAGAGTAGCTCCGCGCAGAGCATTGTAGACATAGAAATTTGCAAAATACTTACGGATCTAAATGTGACAGACCCGTTGACTAAAATTATCTCACAATCAAAACATGATCACACCTTAGTACTCTTTGGGTGTTAATCACATAGCGATGTGAACTAGATTATTGACTCTAGTAAACCCTTTGAGTGTTGGTCACATAGAGATGTGAACTATGGGTGTTAATCACATGGTGATGTGAATTATTGATGTTAAATCACATGGCGATGTGAACTAGATTATTGACTCTAGTGCAAGTGGGAGACTGAAGGAAATATGCCCTAGAGGCAATAATAAAGTATTATTTATTTCCTTATATCATGATAAATGTTTATTATTCATGCTAGAATTGTATTAACCGGAAACATAATACATGTGTGAATACATAGACAAACAGAGTGTCACTAGTATGCCTCTACTTGACTAGCTCGTTAATCAAAGATGGTTATGTTTCCTAGCCATAGACATGAGTTGTCATTTGATTAACGGGATCACCTCATTAGGAGAATGACGTGATTGACTTGACCCATTCCGTTAGCTTAGAACCCGATCGTTTGGTATGTTGCTATTGCTTTCTTCATGACTCATACATGTTCCTATGACTATGAGATTATGCAACTCCCGTTTACCGGAGGAACACTTTGTGTGCTACCAAACGTCACAACGTAAATGGGTGATTATAAAGGTGCTCTACAGGTGTCTCCAAAGGTACTTGTTGGGTTGGCGTATTTCGAGATTAGGATTTGTCACTCCGATTGTCGGAGAGGTATTTCTGGGCCCACTCGGTAATGCACATCACTATAAGCCTTGCAAGCATTGTGACTAATGAGTTAGTTGCGGGATGATGTATTACGGAACGAGTAAAGAGACTTGCCGGTAACGAGATTGAATTAGGTACCGAGATACCGTCGATCGAATCTCGGGCAAGTAACATACCGATGACAAAGGGAACAACGTATGTTGTTATGCGGTCTGACCGATAAAGATCTTCGTAGAATATGTGGGATCCAATATGGGCATCCAGGTCCCGCTATTGGTTATTGACCGGAGAGGTGTCTCGGTCATGTCTACATAGTTCTCGAACCCGTAGGGTCCGCACGCTTAACGTTACGATGACAGTTTTATTGTGTTTTGATGTACCGAAGGAGTTCGGAGTCCCGGATGAGATCGGGGACATGACGAGGAGTCTCGAAATGGCCGAGACGTAAAAATCGATATATTGGACGACTATATTCGGACTTCGGAAAGGTTCCGAGTGATTCGGGTATTTTTCGGAGTACCGGAGAGTTACGGGAATTCGTATTGGGCCTTAATGGGCCATACGGGAAAGGAGAGAAAGGCCTCAAAAGGTGGCCGCGCCCGTCCCCATGATCTGGTCCGAATTGGACTAGGGAAGGGGGCGCCCCCTTCCTTCTTTCTCCTTCCCCCTTCCCTTCTCCTACTCCCACAAGGAAAGGAGGAGTCCTACTCCCGGTGGGAGTAGGACTCCCCCCTTTGGCGCGCCTCTCCCCTTGGCCGGCTCCCTCCCCCTTGCTCCTTTATATACGGGGGCAGGGGGGCACCCCAGAGACACAACAATTGATCTATTGATCTCTTAGCCGTGTGCGGTGCCCCCCTCCATCAAATTACACCTCGATAATATCGTTGCGGAGCTTAGGCGAAGCCCTGCGTCGGTAGAACATCATCATCGTCACCACGCCGTCGTGCTGACGAAACTCTCCCTCAACACTCGGTTGGATCGGAGTTCGAGGGACGTCATCGAGCTGAACGTGTGTAGAACTCGGAGGTGCCATACGTTCGGTACTTGATCGGTCGGATCGTGAAGACGTACGACTACATCAACCGCGTTGTGATAACGCTTCCGCTGTCGGTCTACGAGGGTACGTGGACAACACTCTCCCCTCTCGTTGCTATGCATCACCATGATTTTGCGTGTGTGTAGGAATTTTTTTGAAATTACTACGTTCCCCAACAGCAATGGCCAAGGCCAAATTGGTGAGACCGATTTCTACAGTTCGGTCGGTCCGAGATGAGTTCTGCGGAGTGCTAACCCTAAAATTTTCGAATCAAACTAGACCTAAGGAAGTTTTTGCTGGATGGATCGATCTTAATCGTGGCAAGAATCATGGCATTATCCTTGTGCTTGGAATCGGAGTGAAAAAGACAGCACAAGGGGTCGAACACTTACCCTAGTACGGCGAGTGTTCGCTACGGTGGGAACGGCGGAGCAGATTGCCGTTGACGGCGGCGGAGACCAGCGGCGGGAGGTCGCTGGCGGCGAGAGGACGATCCGGAGACTCGAAGAGGCAGAGCAGCTTACGCGCGGGTGAAGGGTTTCGGAAAAATTTCCAAAATTTGACCCGTCGGTATATATAACCTGACCCTGTCGGTGTGACCGAGTGGAACAACTCGGTGGCACCGAAAGGTTCTAATCGGTTGCACCGAGATTGAAAACCTAGATCAACTTAGTGATCTCGGTAGGACCGAAAAGGATGAATCGGTCAGACCGAAATGCACAAAGAGGTTTTGGAAGTTTAAGTCTATGACGAATCGGGGACTCCGAGTGCTCCTCACACAGAGTGGTTCGAATCTGACTTGATCAAACTTTGTGATGTAGCATGAATAGAGTTTGAGACGAGGAAAGCATAGATAGCTAGAGGGAGTTCTTAGGCATTCTTGTCCATCCATTTGGCAAAAGAGAAAAAGCCAAACAATCAAAGCAACAAATGGATGTCCTTGAATGAGTAAAATATGCATCCAACATGCTCACACAATTAAAATGGCAAATGAAATATGTGACAAAGCATGCACAAACACTTTAGCATCTATCAAGCAATTGGCGATGACTAGGTCATCTATATATGAGTATATTGACTTAGGAGTCAAATGAGAACATTTGATCATAGGTCATACTCATCGTTTAAGCACAAGTGGGGTTACCACTTTTACATAAAGCATTGTTGTGCTCACACCATTAGAGTTGCTTTAGCTCAATTTTAGAGTAAAGCTCCCCCTAGATGTGATATCCCCCCTAAGAGGGATGAACTAACCTTGGGTTTTGTCGATGATGACTTCATGTAGGTGTTGAAGATGTGGATGCTCAAGGTTGATGTAGATCATTCGGAGCGATCCATTGGAATGAGTTGCACTTTCAATACCTACACGGGTTAGTCCCACAAGGAACAAGCAAGGATATCCATAGACATAGAGTGATGTATACACAAGATGTTGTCCATGAAAGCATTAGGTTACCTTGTCCCTTGTCTTACCAACAAGAGGGTTTGTGACTCCTTGAACTAGTGCAAGATATGAAAGTTGTTTGCACTTTTCATTGCCAAAATGATAAGAGTGAAGTATGTTGGCGGAGTCACCCTCAAGAACTCTCTAGTTCTTCTTCGGGATCCACACCATCTTGATGGGAATCCTTGGAGTTGTAGTTGTACTTGATGAAGTAGAACTTGATGTAGTTTTAGGAACCCACTTGACTAAGGCCTTAGGTGCTTCTTCAAATGCATCAATTTCCTCTTGAAGCTTGTCCTTTCCTTTTTGCTTGTGGTCTTGTGGTGGAAGATCATCTTGAGCTTGTGTTCCTTGGAAAGAAGTAGGATCATACTTCTCTTGTTGAGGAATAAACTTTGTCTTGGGGTATTGATCTTCTTCCCACTCAACTCCATTGGCATTGAACTTTCGTTCAAAACCAACACCTTGATTCTTCCGGTGCCTTCCTTGCTTGCGTACAATTTCCTCAAATTGCTTACTTCCGGCAAGGCTCTTGTAAACACCTTTCTCTATAATTCCCTTCAATAAGCTATTTTCTTGCTCAAGTGTAACTTGGCTAAGAGAATCATAAGTGGAATCAAGAGAACTACTAGAAGCAATAACATTGGATTTAGCATGATTGTTGTTACTACTAGATGAAGAATCTTTCTTGTTCTTGTTGTTAGATTTAACTTGTGGCATGTAAGTAGACAAGAGTAAACGCTTGGCAATGTAAGAAGAACTTTTTCTTGCGAAGATCATCATTGATTGCCTTTAAAAACTCATGCTCTTGCTCAAGGTTGAGCTTTTCAAAGCGTAGCTTCTCATGAGTCTTTAAAAGTTCTCGATGATCTTCCAAGGTAGTTTCATGAGCTAACTTAAGAGTGTTTAGTTCTTTAGTTAGACGCTCAATCTCCTTCTTATCATCATCATTCGTTTTATCTTGATTAGCATGATTAATAGCAAATTCATCATACTTTTCATAACTAGAGTTGTCAACAAGTAAATCATCATCTCCTAGCAAATCATCTTCATCACTATTGAAATCAACATACTCAGGGTGTGTTACCTTTGGACCTTTAGCCATGAAGCATCTCCCAATTCCTTCATTTGGTGATTCAAATATGTCGTAGGAGTTGGTTGTCACAAGTGCTAGTCCGGCAACACCTTCATCTTGAGTATATTCGGAGTCGGAGTGATAACTTCTTTCGGAGTGATTGTCGGAGTCGGAGCCGGATACCCATTCACCAACATGAGCTTGATGTCTTCTTTTTGTGTAACTCCTTGATGACTTATCCTTCCTTTCTGAATCCTTGCTTCTCCGAGAGGGTCTTCGTTCATAACGATCATCTCTACTCCTTCTTTCTCTCGATGGTGATTATTCTCTTCTATTGTAGGGAGCCGTACACTCATTGGAATAGTGTTCGGGTCTTCCACAATTGTAGCAATTACGCTCACGACTAGAAGATCTTTTGTCATTGTAGGACCTTGACTTGGAACTTCTTTCCTTGCTTCTACTTTTGTAGAACTTGTTGAAGTTCTTCACCATTAGGCTCAATTCTTCATTGAAGGTTTGTTTCTCACTTGATGATGTGGGAGCTTCACATGAGGCTTTGTAAGCACCGCTTGACTTGTTATGGAGCTCTTCCTTATCCTTGAGTGACATCTCATGAGCAACAATGCTTCCAGTGACTTCCGTTGGCTTGAGATCTTTGTAATTTGGCATCATTTGGATCAATGTGCACACAGTATCATATTTTCCATCCAAGGCTCTTAGGATCTTCTTGATGATGAATTTGTCGGTCATCTCTTCACTTCCTAAGCCGGCAATCTCATTTGTGATGAGAGCAAGCCTAGAGTACATTTCAGTGACGCCTTCACCATCCTTCATTTTGAACTTGTCAAGTCGACTTTGAAGCACATCCAATTTGGATTCCTTGACGGAGTCGGTACCTTCGTGCATATCAATCAAAGTATCCCAAATTTCCTTTGCATTCTCAAGACGGTTGATTTTGTTGAATTCTTCAGGGCACAATCCATTAAAGAGAATATCACAAGCTTGAGCATTGTATTGCAGCATCTTCAACTCCTCCGCGGTAGCTTCATGGTTTGGTTCTCTCCCATCAAAGAATTCACCTTGCAAGCCAATACACACAATAGCCCAAACAGCTGGGTTATGTCCAAGAATATGCATTTTTATCTTATGCTTCCAACTAGCAAAATGTGTACCATCAAAGTAAGGACCTCTACGGTGGTAATTTCCCTCTCTAGACGCCATACTCTCCTAGGTTGTGAAACCAAGTCTATGACCACCAAAAGCTATGGAAATCAAAGCAAATGGAGACCAAAGCTATGATACCACTTGTAGGATCAAAAGTATGTCTAGAGGGGGGGGTGATTAGACTACTTGACTAATTAAAAATCTAGCCTTTCCCAATTTTAGTTCTTGGCAGATTTTAGCAACTTAGCACAAGTCAAGCAATCAACCTACACATGCAATTCTAAGAGTGTAGCAGCGGAAAGTAAACCAATTGCATATGAAGGTAAAGGGAGGAGATTGAGGGAGCAAACGCAATGTTGACACAGAGATTTTTATCCGTGGTTCCGATAGGTGGTGCTATCGTACATCCATGTTGATGGAGACTTCAACCCACGAAGGGTAACGGTTGCGCGAGTCCACGGAGGGCTCCACCCACGAAGGGTCCACGAAGAAGCAACCTTGTCTATCCCATCATGGCCATCGCCCACGAAGGACTTGCCTCACTCGGGTAGATCTTCACGAAGTAGGCGATCTCCTTGCCCTTACAAACTCCTTGGTTCAACTCCACAATCTTGACGGAGGTTCCCAAGTGACACCTAGCCAATCTAGGAGACACCACTCTCCAAGAAGTAACAAATGGTGTGTTGATGATGAACTCCTTGCTCTTTTGCTTCAAATGATAGTCTCCCCAACACTCAACTCTCTCTCATAGGATTGGATTTGGTGGAAAGATGATTTGAGTGGAAAGCAACTTGGGGAAGGCTAGAGATCAAGATTTATGTGGTTGAAATGGAATATCTTGACCTCAACACAAGTGTAGGTGGTTCTCTCTCAGAAAATGTATGTTGGAAGTGTAGGCATGTTCTGATGGCTCTCCCCACGAATGAAGAGTGGGTGGAGGGGTATATATAGCCTCCACACAAAATCTAACCGTTACACACAATTTACCAAACTCGGTGGGACCGTAAACTCGGTCAGACCGATTTAGTTCATAATGTGACCGTTAGGATTCTCGGTGGGACCGACACGTCAACTCGGTGAGACCGATTTCGTTAGGGTTAGGGCATAATGTAATCTCGGTGAGACCGATTACACAAACTCGGTGAGACCGATTTTGGTAATAGTCAAACAGAGAGTTGGTCAGGCAAACTCGGTGGGACCGATTCGCTCATCTCGGTTGGACCAAAACGTTACGAAAGGGAAACAAAGTGTTTGCATTGCAATCTCGGTGGGACCGATCGCTCATCTCGGTTTGACCGAAACGTTACGAAGGGAAACAGAGAGATTACAATCCCATCTCGGTGAGACCGAGATCCCTATCGGTGAGACCGAAAAGACTAGGGTTTCTGGCAGTGGCTATGTCAATTGAACTCGGTGGCGCCGGATAGACAGTTTCGGTGGGGCCGAGTTTGACTTTTGGTTTGCGACATATGTGGATGTGAGAAAGTGGTTGAGGGCTTTGGAGCATATCACTAAGCACTTTGAGCAAGAAACTCATTAAGCAACACCTCACCCCCTCTTGATAGTATTGGCTTTTCCTATGGACTCAATGTGATCTTGGATCACTTAAAATGAAAAAATGTAGAGTCCTGAGCTTTGAGCTTGAGCCAATCCTTTGTCCTTAGCATTTTGAGGGTCCACTTTTCTCGTCCATGCCATGCCAATCATTGAGCTTTTCTGAAATGTTTATCTTGAAATAGCATTAGCTCAATGAGCTATATGTTGTTAGGAATTACCAAAACCACCCAGGGATAGCTGCACTTTCACGGTCCAACCCGGCGCGCGTCGCTCAGTCGCTGACGTCACGAAGGCTTCGGCTGATACCACGACGCCGGTTGCCCATATCTTGTCCCACGTGGCGGTTAGTGCGTATAAGGTCACCGACCCAACTCAGATCAAATACCAAGATCTCGTTAAGCATGTTATTATGAAGTAACCGCGGACGCCGACCAGGGCCAGGCCCACCTCTCACCTAGGTGGTCTCAACCTGCCCTATCACTCCGTCACAAAGTAGCAGTCGTGGGCCGTCGGGAACTCAGGCCCACCACTACCTAGATGGAGCCACCTGTCCTTTCAGCCCCCACATCAGAATCACATGCGGGTACTCAACGAGCCGACCCGACTTTAGTCACCACCTGTATGGTATGTATGTATGTATATACCCGTGATCACCTCCCGAGTGATCACGGCCCAATAGTATAGCATGACAGACGGACAAGAATATAGGGCCACTGATGGATACTAGCATCCTATACTAAGCATTTAGGATTGCAGGTAAGGGTAACAACTGTAGCAACAATGACAGGCTATGCAGCAGAATAGGATTAACCAAAAGCAGTAACATGCTACACTACTCTAATGCAAGCAGTAGAGAGAAGGAATAGGCGATATCTGGTGATCAAGGGGGGGCTTGCCTGGAAGCTCAGCCGAGAAGGAGGGGTCGTCAACACCGTAGTCGTACTGGGTAGCAGCGGCGTCGGTCTCGGTGTCCAGCGAGAGAAGAGGGGGAAGGAACAATAAATATAATGCAAACATATGCATGACGATGCATGAAATGACAACGAGCGGTCTTAGGTGTGCCCTAACGCGGTAGTAGGTGATACCGGCGAAGGGGGGAAACATCCGGGAAAGTATCCCCGGTGTTTCGCGTTTTCAGACAAATGAACTGAAGGGGGAAAGTTGTGTGTTCGCTATGCTAGGGATGTGTGGTGGATGAACGGGCTGCGTGTCCGGATTCGTATCGTCGTTCTGAGCAACTTTCATGTACAAAGTATTTTCATCCGAGCTACGGTTTATTTTATATTAATTTATAAATAATTAATCATTTTTATGATTTATTTAATTATTTTAAATCAACATTATCTAGAATAGTGTATGCTGACGTCAGCATGACGTAAGCAGTCAACAGGGTGTTGACTGGGTCAAACTAACGGGTGGGTCCCACATGTCATAGGCTGTTTAGTTAGCAGGTTAATTAGCAGAGTTAATTAGTTTACCTAATGATTAGGTTGGTCTAAATAGAATTAATTAAGTTAATTAATTAATTAATTGATATTTTAATTAATTTTAATTATTATTTATTTATTCATTTATTTTAATTAACTCTTTTCTCTGTTTTTTACATTTTCGTTCTGTGCGTGGGCCCCATTTGTCATTGGGCCAAAGGCCAACAGGCGGGCTAACGGGCGCAATCCGTTGCGGGCGCGCGAGCGGGGGAGCCGGTCGGGGCGAACCCGGGTGGCGCGGGGCGCTTGGCCGGCGTGGCAACGACCGGCGGCGGCGGTAGGGGCGGACCCAGGCGGGACCGCAGGGCTGCAGCGGGTGCCACGGCGCAGGCAGGCATGCGGCGCAGCGAGGCCGTGCCGGAGCGGGAAGGCGTCGTCGGCGGCCATTGTTGCTGGCCACGATGGCAGCGGCTAGGTGCGCGCGGCAAGGGCAGCGCCAGCAGCAGCAGAACGGCAGTGAGCAGCGGGTGGGGCCGACAAGGCAGCGATGGGCGTGCGCGCGAGGGCGCAGTGGTGTGCACGAGCGGCGGGACGCCGGCGGCTGCGGCGGGCTGAGCGCGGGAGAAGCGGCGGACGTGGGTGCGGGGCTGTGCGAGCGTCGCTGGGCTGCCGGGGGTGTGGCCGGGCGCGGCAAGTGCAGAAGTTGGGGCGCGCACACGCGGCGGGGCAAGGGGCACGACCACGACGCCGTGGGCACGGCCGTTAGCGCGTGCGTGCGGAGAGCGGCGACCGCGACGACGGGGACGGGGGGAGAGGGAGAGGCTGGGGGCCTCACCGGCGATCGCAGGGAACGGGGCAGTGGGGCGCGGGGAGGAGGACGGGGACGAGGCGTCGACGGCGGGGAGGTAGTCCGGCGGGGAGGCGTGATCGAGGCAGAGCGTTCCGACGAGGGAGGTCCGGCGAGGTGGCCGCGAGGTCCAGCGGCGTCAGAGGTGGGGCGACGTCGGGCGTCTAGCGGCGGGGATCGATCCCGATCCAGATCGGATCAGGAGGGGGGAAGTGGCGACGTGGGGGGGAGTGGGAGCGAGTGGGGAGGGGGGTTAGGGTTTCGGGAGGGTAAACATGGGATGGGGTGGGCCTCCTGGTGGCCTAGATGGCTAGATGGGCCTTCGCCCAGTTGGGCTGACCAGCTGGGCCACGGTTGGCCCAGTGGGGGTTAGTTTTTTCTTTTGTTTTCTGTTTTGTATTTTATTTTCACTTTTCTGTTTTCTATTATAGTTTTAACAGCTTTTAGTTTTGTAAAATTATAAGACCAGTACCTAAATGGAGGTTGCAAATTAGCCCATAGCCACAATATATTTTGGTATTTAAAATATTTAGTTTGCATTTTTATAAATTTCGAAAGGGCATTTATAATAGGTTTAGCTGCTGTTTTATTTATTTTAGTGCATTTGAATACTTTACATAAGTGTGGTTTCTTCACCATAATTACCTACGCATATTTGGCACAATCCGAACATTTTAGTTTTAATATTTGAAAACTTTTATTGTTTGCTTGATTTTTAATTTGAATTCGAATGGTTTTGAACTAACGCGAGATTAGCCACTGTAATCGAGGTGACGTGGCATCATTAGCAGAGGTTCACTGTAGCTTAAGTATCCGGGCGTCACAAAAATAAACAGGAGCGGGGTAAATGATTATACCCTCCAGTCGGCCAAGTCATAGCCGCCGCGGCGGCGGCGGTCTCATCGGCAGCTTTCTTCTTGCCTTCAGTGGACATGACGATGTCAAAGGAGACAATGACGTAGTCGAAGTTGTGGACGAAGACTACAGCGGCGAGCAGTCGCTCCCCAAAACATCGTCCTTCTCCTAGTGCTGGATCACAAAGGGCGGGGTTCCGGAGGTCTGCTCTCTCGTACAACCGTGCACACATTGGACATGATAGGATTGCTGGAAGCAACAACAACGAGCAGAATGGTGGTGGGCTTATGCACGAGGGGGTAGAGCAGATGCAATATGATCTGGGTGACGACTAAGATTGCCGATGCATCCAATATATAATCGGTCGTGGTAGGGAGACGTGGGCTGGACTCACGCTTGGGTTGGCAACAACCCAAGATCCAGCGTCTCGGATTCATCGCGCGTCCGTTAATGACTCGTAATAATTATCTGTTGCTGACAGGCAAAAAGCCATGCATGACATAGGTCTGAGCTCAGCTTGTTCATGAAACATGGCACGCGAGGCGGGCGGCGGAGGAGGAGCGCGCGAGAATCACTCCTCTTCTCATGCTCCAATAGTATGTGGAAGAGGATCCCTTTTAAGGAGATCGAGAACTTTCTTCACTCCCGGGGTGGTAGTAAACTTCCCACCACCTTCTTTGTCATGACACCCATATTGGCATTTAAAGCTTTTTCTGAAATTATTTTATGGGCCTAAAGCCCACCTATATTTCAACAAAATCTTCTAGCACCATCAGAACTCCTTGTTAAACATCCACATACCATGTCGAAGAGCAATTTTCTTTCCCTTTTGTTTGGCAGACGTGAACAATAAACAGTCTAGACCCATCTCCTTCCATTTTCAATTCCCTTGTGGAATCGTGCTATTTTGGTGGAAAGAACATGAAAAATCGCTAGAAAGATGATGTGATATGGGGGAAAGTGATTGATGTCACAAGGGAAAACCAAGAGCGAGGGGCACTTCGAACCATCACGCATGAGATGGAGTGATGGACTATGGGGAAGTGTCAACAAACTTCATGGTCTGCCATAGAATCCACCGTTGTTGTTGTCGACTTGTCGTGGTAGCATGACCTGGTACAACTGGTACCATCGTAGCAGTGCAGGCACCCCTACTTGACTTCTTGTCAAGTGTGCTCGAGACCAAACCATGACTTTCACTTGAAAACTTTGAGCCCTTCCACGAGAGCATGGAAGATGGAATCATGTGTACGACGGTTCGATCTCAGAATATTGTTGAACTACCATGGCAAACAAAAATGTTTTTTTGGAGCAAAAGAGGGTTTCCCCTTCGATTTCGTTTAAAGAAATCAAAACAGTGATCCAGAACAAGTCTGCAAGCGCACGACCCAGACATTCGACTCTAAACCAACTAAGAAAACTAACATCGAGCAGGTATCCAAACCATGGTAAACAAAGATGTGTTTAGTCTTCTACTCCCTTCATAATAGTGATCTAATGGTCTTATATTTCTTTATTTACAGAGGGAATAGTTTTGAGGGACGCGAGACTCTGGCAGATGTTCTAATTCGTTCAGTCAAACACCCGAAGGCCTGAAGAGTACCGATTTACCAGCTAACGAATATCTGGGTACTTTCCCTTAGCTAATACCGATTCACATGTCTATGATGCTGCATTCTTATTATATACTCTGTTACTCAGTCCATGCATTTTATAATCTGTAAAGCAATGTTGTGCATATTTAGCCAGTTAATACTGTTTTCAACTAGTTCTCTCTGTATTGTCAAATATACTGACATCTTTCATAGTGAATACCTGATTTTCTTCCGGTTAATTCTACTCAGGGTTTCATGGAACTTGAAATATTTGTTGGGGCCCAAAACTAATTTACATTCTATAGTTTGTATGTGAACATATTCTCAGATCCGTAATCATCACTGATAATTCTGTATAAATGATTATTTTGTTTGAAGTTTGCTACCAGAATTTTTTTTTTTTTTTGACAATGACCTGAATCTATTTTTCTACTCGTACATTCTTGTAGTAGCAACTTGCCATACGCTGAAACGAAAAGGTGCCATAGCACCCGGGTGTCTAGGCACCCTTTTATCTGGTGCGTCCAGTATTTTAAAGATTTGTGCTGAAGCCTAGATAGCAGCAGCCCACTTGCAAATTAAGCAGGTGATTTTCAGACTAGAATACCTAGCTAGGCTGCAGGAGACAGACCTACTCTGGCTGCATGTCACGCACAGCAGCGACGTAGCCATGCAAGGAGGTCAGGCCATGCTATACTGTCTATGTTTTTGTGGGCAAATTTGACAATTTTGACCTGAAAACGAAATAAATTCACAGAATGAACTGGGTGCGAAACTATTTCACACCCCTGACCCTTTTGTGTAGCGCCCGCCACGCCGGCGCCACACCCTGCGGTGCAGCGCCTAGCTCCGGGGCGTTGCACCTCTGTCCACCGTGGCAGCCCATGGGCCCGCACCCAGCAGTGCAACGCCTCCGAACTAGGCGCCGCACATGTAATGTGCAGCGCCCAGCCGCTAGGCGCTGCACGTGTAATGTGCAGCGCCTAGCGGCTAGGCGCTGCACTGTGACTTATCCAGCCACTTGGCTGGGCCCCCCTCCCCCACCCCCCCCCACCACACACTCTCTCACTCTCTCCCCGAGCTTTGCCCCCTCTCCCACTCTCCCCCCCCCCTCTCAAATCTTCTTCCAAATCTTGCAAATTTGAAGAATTTGTCCGTGGATTTCGAAGTCAAACCCTCCCTCAAGGTAATAATCTCCGATCCCCTTGTTTTGATCGAAGTAAAGTTCTCTCATTGCTCATTTGTTGGTAGTTTGGGGAAACCCTAGTTTTGTTTGGATCTAGAGATTTGCATGGAGATGTGAGATGTTTGTTTGCCAATTTCTATGATTAGGCTTTGTTAGTATGCTAGGGTTATTCTTATGGGTGTTCTTATGTTGGTGCTAGGGTTAGGTTTAGGGCTAGGGTTATGGTTAGGGTTATGGTTATGGTTAGGGTTATGGTTAGGGTTAGGGTTGTTGTTTCATATATATATTAGGGTTTGTATTTGGTGTTAATCCATGGATTAGTACTCATGGAAGCAATGTTACCTTGTGTTCATTGCTTATAGGGATGGGAAGAACATGTGTGTTTGTTCATCATGGGGACAAAGACGCCTTTTTGAAAGGCAATAAAGAACCGGACCCGGATGAGTTTGACATGGTGTTTGATAGTAGTCCTAGCTATGCGGAGCTCTTGCAACAAGTTAGGAAAGATTTGAATTGGATGGACCCTAGTGATATCATTGAGTTGGAGGGAAGGCATAATGTTGGTTTTGAAATGCACATCCGTTGGAAGACAATGCGTGTAAACTCGGAGCAACGTTGGGTTGCATACAAGGAGACGGTGGCCGAATCACTTGACAAGGCTCTTGAGTTATTTGCAACGAAGAAGGTTGATTCAAGTTTGCATTTGGACTTGAACCGGAACCCCTCCCCTTTGGTTGCTAGTAGCCCCCCATCCTTGAAGCGAGATGAAATTGTTGAACCTCTTTTGACCCAAGAAGTGAGGCCAACATTGAGCCCTTATAGAAACAACCAAGATGAATCTTTGCAAGAGGACAATGATGAGTATGCGGACGATGACAATGAAGTTGATCTCCATGACAACAATGTGGGTGATCTCGACAAATATCATTTGCAAGAGACAATGGACCATTCCATCCCTTTTTCCCGTGCATATGCATCGGACTCGGATGACGATGGTCCCGATGAACAAGTTGATGCGGAGGGGTTCACGGTGAAGGAGGCCGAAGCTTTCGAGAAGGTATTTGGTCGGGATCATCGGACTACATTGTTCAAGGATGTTAGTCTCGCGGATGAAGCTGTGGTAGATGGTGGCCAATGTGTACCTCTTGGGGTTAGGCCAAGCTCTCACCGTGATTTGGTAGACGACAAGAACCGGATTGCTAAAGGTTCTAAGTTCGACAGCTTGTTGGATTTGAAGATGTGGCTCGACAACTACTCGGTTACGCATTATCGTCCACACAAGGTGGTGCACTCGGACGTCAATGTGCGCTACACGGTTGCATGTGCATGTGAAGATGAAAAGGAGGTCCAACTTGGACTTACAAGAGGCCGTGGTGGTGGTAGAGGTCGTGGAAAGGAGGTCCAACAAGGAGTGGCAAGACGCCGTGGCGGTTGTCCGTGGATTGTGCGTGCAAGACCATGGAAAGGAGGTCCTACTTGGCATGTAGTGAGTTGTGTGCCAACTCACATGTGCCAAGGCAAAAGGGTGGATGGCAAGATTGTGTCCGAAGACCACAAACAACTCACGTCCGAGTTCATCGCTTACAGGCTCTCCAACTCAATATCCACACTTCCAACAATGAGCGTCCAACATGTCATTGACCTTGTGAAAGCCATCTTTCATTACAAGGTGAAATACGGCAAGGCATGGAAGGCGAAGCAAGCCGCATTTAAGATGTTGTATGGTACATGGGAGGAAGCATGCAACCGAATCCCTAGGTTGTTGTTAGCCATGGCCGCGACAAACCCGGGCATGGTTCATGTGGTCGAGCCTCATGGGCACCAAACAACGGTTCATGAAGGAAGGAAAGTCAGAGTATTTGGCCGTGCTTTTTGGGCGTTCGAGCAATGTGTGAGGGCTTTCGAACATTGTAGGCCGGTCATCGCAATTGATGGCACGTTCTTGACCGGACAATACAAGGGCACCTTGTTGGTTGCGATAGCAAGTGATGCCAATAACCGGGTGTTGCCATTGGCATTTGCTTTGGTTGAGGTGGAAAACAATGACAACTAGGAGTGGTTTCTGCATATTTTAAGGACGAAGGTGTTACCCGCTCAAAGGGAAATTTGTGTCATATCGGATCGGAATCAAGGAATTCTTAACGCCGTGGAGATTGACATTCCCGGGCATGCTCCGTTGCACCATCGCTGGTGCATGAGGCACTTTTGTTCGAACTTCTATAGGGCATGTGGCCTTAAGAAGGGAAAGGGGCCTTGCTCTACGCAATAGAGCTATGTCTCCTCTTCGATTTGGTTGTGAACTACTATGTCTCCAATGTGATTTGGTTGTGAACTACTATGTGCCGTGAACTACTATGTCTCCTCCTCGATTTGGTTGTAAGAACTACTATGTGCGGTGAACTACTATGTATCCTCCTTGATTTGGTTGTAAGAACTACTATGTGTCGTGAAGTACTATGTGTTATGAACTACTATGTGTCGTGAAGTACTTGGGCGCTGCAATCTACCATGTGGCGCCTAGCTGCTGTGGCTCTCTGGATAGCTAAAAAATTCACTAAGTCCAAGTCCAAGTGCCTCAAACTGTAAAGTACCTTCTGTTCTGGCTGCATAGCTACAGACCAGTGCAGCGCCTAGCTAGGAGGCGCCACACTGTACAGTGCAGCGCCTGGGGGCTAGGCGCCGCACTGTATAGTGCGGCGCCTCCGTGCTAGGCGCTGCACAAACACTTAGCGAAATTTTTTCCTGAAACTGGAGGCATACCTTCTGTTGCACTCTGGATAGCTACAGACATGTGCAGCGCCTAGCTTAGAGGCGCCACACTCTATAGTGCAGCGCCTGCGTGCTAGGCGTTGCACTGTAGAGTGCGGCGCCTCCGAGCTAGGCGTTGCACATATCTGTAGCAATCCAGAAAAGCAACAGAAGTATGGCTAGTTACAGACATGTGCAGCGCCTAGCTTGGAGGCACCACACTCTATAGTGCAGCGCCTGCGTGCTAGGCGTTGCACTGTAGAGTGCGGCGCCCCCGAGCTAGGCGCTGCACATGTCTGTAGCAATCCAGAAAACCAACAGAAGTATGGCTAGTTACAGACATATGCAGCGCCTAGCACGGAGGCGCCACACTCTATAGTGCAGCGCCTGCGTGCTAGGCGTTGCACTGTAGAGTGCGGCGCCTCCAAGCTAGGCGCTGCATATGTCTGTAGCTATCCAGAAAGCAACAGAAGTATGGCTAGTTACAGACATATGCAGCGCCTAGCACGGAGGCGCCACACTCTATAGTGCAGCGCCTGCGTGCTAGGCGTTGCACTGTAGAGTGCGGCGCCTCCAAGCTAGGCGCTGCATATGTCTGTAGCTATCCAGAAAGCAACAGAAGTATGGCTAGTTACAGACATATGCAGCGCCTAGCACGGAGGCGCCACACTCTATAGTGCAGCGCCTGCGTGCTAGGCGTTGCACTGTAGAGTGCGGCGCCTCCAAGCTAGGCGCTGCACAAACACTTAGCAATTTTTTGCCTGAAACTTGAGGCCTACCTACTGTGCCTCCTCCCCCCCTCTACTGGGTCTTTTTCAGCCACAGTTCAACAATTAGTATAACAAACATTCAGGTTCAAAAAGGGTTCACAAAAGACATCATTTCTTAGAAAGGACCATCACAATAAGTTCCAGTTTACCATAGAGCTACCACCACTCCAAGTTCAACGACATAAAAGGTATGACCAGTACAAGTTCAACGACATAACAAATCGCACTCGAAGTTCAACATTATAAAAAAAACTAAGATGACTAGTGCTTTCCACGCTTGCTGGGTCCTCCCCCCTCTTGACGCTTATCTTCTTCACCTTCCTAGGAAGAGGAACCCGCTCCGGCTCCGGCTCCGCCTCTGGTTCGACATCGTCATCCAAATAGTCATCCAAAGCCGCCATCCGCGAGGTGCCGACCGTCCTTTTGCCTCTTTGGGTGAAGTCTTCAGGTGTGTACTTGTTGATTCCCCTCCTAGGCTTCAACTCGTATGCAGACCGAGCCTGGTACGTCCCCAAGGTCATATCATCAGCAACCTATGCATCAACAAAAGATATGGAAAGACCGTGTGTGAGGATATAGTTAGCAATGTATCAACAAATGGATATATATCGTCATGACATACCTCTTGGGTGACCACACCCACATCCTCATCCTCGAAAGGTTCACCATGGCTCTGCCCCGAAGCGGGATCTGATGGTGTCGCCGACCTAGACCGTTCTGGTGATACATACTCGGGGTCACGACAACCGAAAAGGTTTGATAGCCGCCTTAACTTTTGGCCCTGGCGCTGCAACATGTACAAGTGAATGAGACATGGAACGTACCAACAAATGTTAAGTGCTAGTTTGAAGGAGATGTGAACCTTAATGAATTCTCGAAGTGCACCTTCCCCATCGCTTTTGCTAGCCGGGGTTGTTTCCAGAATAGTCTCGGTCTCATCAGCTGCTTTCTTGATCTGGGCACGCTATGAACAGAAACAGTATCAAAGTGTTAGGCAAGCGAAGATATGAAAAGTGCGAATGGAAAAGCAAAAAGGGCTAACCACAAAGTTCATCATTGGAGCTGAAGGGATCACCGAGTTGCCTTTCCTGACTAATGCGTTGTACTGGTGCTGGGCTACCTCATCAAAAACGGTGGGTTCTTCCAGAATCTCCTCAGCATACGCCGGCTGGCATACCTCCACGCGGGTACTTGCAAGAAACCATGCGAGATAGTTGTTGAACGCGATCGGGCAGTGCTCACGAAGCTGGGCTCGTTTTCCAGCCCTTGCTTGCTCCACACTAAGAGCGAACTGCACGACATACTTCCTGTGATGGCTGGCCCAATCCTTGATCTTCCGCTGCTTTTTCCTATCCAACCTGCAAGTTAGAAACAGAATATTAGCATCATCAAAACCGTCGAGAAGCTGCTAAGTGCTCAAGGTTAATTATATCTTACGCGTGTAGCAACTTGTCCGTGTCCTCCCACTCCGGCGGGTGTGGCTGGAACAAACCAAACTGGCGGAACACCCGATGTGGCAGGTGAAGCTCAACCGCCCAATTGCATATCAGTGGGCACCGCATATGCCAGAGATCCCTATCCCTAATGCACATCGGATTAAGCCTGAACTCTATAGGGTTACCAAAACTCTCTCCTTTTCCATACGGCTCCCATTCCACCTGCAAAATGGGATTGAATGCAAAATTGATATCGAGTGAAGATACAAGCATGATAATCACTTATGCAAGGTCGGTTCACCTGCTCAGGCGTGATCGCGTCCAGCTCGCTCTTGTACAACTTGTACATTACCGAGGGATCATCCATCGTCTCATTTAACCCATCCCACTTGTAAGCCCAAGTGGGGAGCCGTAGTGGGTCGTCTTTATCGTCCCAATCCTCGTACTTCACGGTCTTAGGTCGTCCAACCGGCAAACGCTCCCAGCTCCATATGGAAAGTGCGAGCAGACAACCACCAATACCTCCAGTGTGCCTACAACTGGCATCGTCCAACTGCACATAAAAAAGAACATGGTCAAATTTGCCGCAAGAGCGCATTGATAATGTATCAATGAAGTGAAAAGGAAACAACTTCATACCTGTCGATACAAGTAAGCTAGTGTCGCCGAACCCCAACTCCATTTGCTATCGAAGACGGTCAACGCCTTCAGCCACATCCATGGAGCATTCTTGCCTGTGCCATCAGCAAACATTGTCCTCGATATCACGTACCACATGTAGACACGAGCATATGTCTTCACCATGTCCTCATTAGCATCATCGGGGCAATGACAGAAGTTCGATGATATCCACGTGAAAGTAGCGCCCGTTGCGACTCTTTCCTTCTTCTTATGTTCTGCTTCTGGCTCCCGAGGCTCCGGAGGAACCATACCGATAAGGGCTTGCATCTGCGCACGCCACCCTTCAGAATCGGTGTTCATACATAAAGGATTGCCATCGATAGGAAGACCGGTGATCATAGCAATATCCTGCAGCGTCACGGTCATCTCCCCGGTCCGAAGATGGAAAGTGTGTGTCTCCGGCCTCCAATGATCAATAAGTGCGGTGAGTGCTGCAGCATTGTTGGGTGGCGTCGACCGGCGGACCAACTCAATGAAAGGGAGAAGTCCTGCCTCCCTAACATAAGGTGTGTACCGCTTATCATAGCGCATCCCTCCAAGGCTGATCCCGTGAGACCGAAGCTTCAGAGGTGCAAGCTCCTACAAACAAACAAATCATAACATTACATATGGGGCATTTGTGTTTGAAAAAACATACGAAATTCATAACACCGGCCACTTTCAGTATTACCCGCTGCTGCACCGACATAGCGTACGACCGGTGTTGTTTGTCCCAATGATCATCGAGAAGCCAAACCATCCTAACAATTTCAACAAAGCATTCTTGTCAACACGATTATCTTTTCAATTCAAAAAAACTAAAGTAGGCCTACTACATGCAAGATTCAAAGCATATGTATCCAAAGCATTTTTCTCAATACGAGTATAATTTTAGTACAAATAAACTAAACTAGGCCTACTTCATACAAATAACTTCTCCATAGAAATAACATGTCAATCTATGTATCCAAACTATATAAATAACATGTCAACCTATCTATCCAAACCACATTCTAATCTAACAAGGGTTCCCCAAATCTAATATATGCAAGATTCAAACAAAAGTTGCCCAAATCTAATACATGCAAGATTCAAACAAGGGTTCCACAAATCTTCAAAATATAATATTTTCTATGGATAGAAAGAAGGGGATCGGAGGAGAGTACCTTCTACGATGGATTGGTGAAGAAATGCACGGACCAAATCGTCGGATCGGAAGGATTTGGGAGAGGGGATTGAGAGGGGGAGTGCAGATGGCCGCCGCCCTGTTTTTCTATAACTGCCAATGGGGAGGGTGGGGGAGGAGAGGGCTGGCGCGTTTGCAGATAAGTCACAGTGCAGCGCCTAGCCGCTAGGCGCTGCACATTACACGTGTAGCGCCTAGCGGCTAGGCGCTGCACATTACATGTGCGGCGCCTAGCTCGGAGGCGTTGCACTGCTGGGTGCGGGCCCATGGTCTGCCACGGTGGACAGAGGTGCAACGCCCCGGAGCTAGGCGCTGCACCGTAGGGTGTGGCGCCGGCGTGGCGGGCGCTACACAAAAGGGTTAGGGGTGTGAAATAGTTTCGCACCCAGTTCATTCTGTGAATTTATTTCGTTTCCAGGTCAAAATTGTCAAATTTGCCGTTTTTGTGTGCATGTGATGTATTAGTGAAAGGACAAGACATGAGGAGTGCATGCGGGAGTATCAGGACATTCAATATTTATTTACTAGTCTCCACCTGCACAACACACAACTCACCCGTGATAAAAATATACAAACCTGGAGAAATGTCAGAGAGAGAGAGCAGATTATAAGAGAGAATCTCGTTTGTCTTGCATGCAAAAGCTACAAGAGAGAGTGTGTTGCATTGATTTCTGTATCTGAGTCAAATAGAAGTGTGTATTGCATGCATGTAGTCACGTGTGATAGGACGTAACGGTCAGGCCCTTTTTTCTCCATCGATGAACAGTGAGTATGCTGCCCAGGATCACATACTTAGTGAAGCACTAGACGAGCTAATGAATTCCATTTCTACAGAGCGCGGTGCAGATTTCTATGTGCAAGATTCTGGACCGATGGTGGGATAAGAGGGTGCCTAGACACCAGGGTTCTAAAAAACCAGTCTCTACGCTGAAACTATTAGTTGGGGTCTTAGCATGGATCTTCCATCCAAGTCTATTTGTATTTTCTGAACTAGCAGGTGTGATTAAGTGTGAAACTAAAGATTGGTATACCATCGTGTATAGAGGTATAGGAGCCTATAGGATGATAGTAGAGTGCCCTTGTTCATCATCCCGACCACTTTTTTTTTTTGAAGGATCATCCGGACCACTGTGTTACTGAATACTTTATAAAAGCCTGAAAGGTGCGTAGATATTTCATCAGTATGTAAATTATGTTTCCTTTCCGTAAAATATTTGTTGACAACTGGTGTACCCTGAAAGTGGAGTTCGCTTGCTTACGACCCCAGTGCTGTTGGTGTAATTTTCTTTCATCAGTAGTAGATAACTACTTACTACTGGAGTATATATTGGCAAGTGCTAATGGTGTAGCAAGCAATGCAAGCTAGCTTACAGTATCTATTGGCAACTGCTGACGGTGTGATTTTCTGCTGCAATAAAGACAAGGAAATTACATATAATATCATTTAACTTTGAAACGGGTATAGATGGACCAAAGTTGTTTTTCTTTTTTCTCATACATTTTAGATTGTTTTTCCTTCATATTCAAACTCACAATGTTTTATTTTTCATCTTTTCAAACTAACAGATACAGGCCATCTGATGAACTAGGAAGCTGGTGGTGGATGGATGTTTACCAAGCTCTCATTTTGGGGAATACATGGAGAAGTATGGGTTTGCTGTAGTTAGCTGCTGCATCGCACCGCGGTGGGACCGGATCGGCGGCGGCGTCACCGGTTCGGCGGAGGGCTCCGTTCCAGCCAACCGCAAGATCGGGAGGTCGTGGCTTCCGGTGAAAATCACGCCTGACCGCGGTCATGGCGGACGATGGCGGCGTCTCGGACGTCGTTCCCTTCTCGAGGCATCGTCGTTGCAGGTCACGTCAACCTAATCGGAAGGTTTTGGGGGAAACCCTAGATCTGGATCTACAGGATCGGACGATGGCGACGTTTCGATGTCGTTCTCCCTTCTGGGGGCATCGTTTTGGAGCAAGTGTTGGCTGGAGGGGACAAGAGGAGGAGCGGCATGGTATCTGACACGTCGACAATGGCGGGTCTCAGCGGCATGGAGCAGCGGGGTCTCACCGGTGGGCGTGTGATGATGGACGAGCGCAGGATGGTGCCGTTGTCTGGCGTCGTGGTGGCGTTGACGACAGCTAGACCGGGCAAGGTTCATGAAGCAGTATAGCACTAAAGATGGATTGGTGGCAGGTGGCTGCGGCGGCCTCATACCCGGCAGGCGACCAGGTTGAGGAGTGCGCCGGACTTGTGGGTGCCCCATGCCCGGCAGGCGTCCTGGTTGGGACCTCAGGTCTTAGATGTTAGGTTTGGCTGCAAGGTCTGTTTTGGTATTAGGCCCAGACTATCAGCATCCCTTCATCAACTGGATAGGAATAGCGACAGATGTTGCTTAGACGGTGGCTTTAGTCTTATTTTATATGACTTTGTAAGGTCTTGTGTGAATAATTAATAAAATGGCTGCATGCATCGTCCAGATGCAGAGGCCGGGGTCCTCCTCCATTTCTAAAAAAAAAGCTGCTGCACTTGTCTCATTTTGGGGAAATCTGTGGTAGTACTTCCAGTTCACACTAGAACATTCCAGTGGTTTAATCAGCGTGTAGTGATCATCAGAGAACACCACCATACTTCCTCTCTTTACCCGTCCACTCTGTTGTGAGGCGTCAGCTTTGAGCCTTTGACGAAGTGATGTTTGTTTTCCGTTGTATAAGTTGGAGGATCTCCTGCGATGATAGAAACGACGTCATCGCAATGCTTAGCTTCATATATGCATGATACTGCGTCTTATAGATCTGTTGTTGGAAAATCAATCTGCTAGAGGATATTCTGTTACACTGTGTCTTTTGAGTTTGAACAACTTTTTTTTTATGGAATTGAGTTTGAACGTCTTTTTTTTTAGGCAATTGAGTTTGAACATCTGAGCGTTCTGCCACGTTCTTGATGGGCCATCGACCCAGCAGCAGGACCATGAGAATTTTGGCGGGAAATGCTGACGTCAGAGCTCCAGCCAATTGGAAACAGCTGTTCATACTCTCAATACTGTCCTCCTATGCTTTTGCAGGAGATAAATTCACCCGCGATCACTGTATTTGATCACAAAGTTCACTTTGGTCACTGGATTACGGAATACCCAGATTACGGTGCTTATCATTACATTTGTTAACAGCACAGGTCACCGCGTACGCTGCGTCGCCGTATTTGTCCCACGTGGCGTACTGTTTGACCAGCCACGCAAGCGAGGCGGGGCTTCTTTTGCACTGGCGAGTTGATTTGGGGGGCTATTTTGCAAATTTTGCGTCCTGGCTGCCTCTGTTTTGCATAAAGCTCCTCCCCTGTTCTGTTTCTTTGTTAGTTGCGGTCGAGGCAGGGAGACGCTTGGTTTTCCTCTCGTCGGGAGGCGGTGATCGGCGGCGGAGGTGACCGACGACTGCTCGTGTCGTCGGGAGCGAGGCTTCAAGAGGTCGTGCCGTCGTCTGGTCGCCGGAGATCGGAAGGCAGCGTCGCGCGTTTGCTCTGGCGATGGCCCCTGTTCGTCGCCCGGAGCACGGACCGCCGCCGTATTACGGTAAGAACCCGCGAGCCTCTCCCGCACTAGCTTTTATTCACGTGTTTCCGTTCATATCCGATCGTCCACAGCCGTTCCATGGATTTGAAGGTCAAAATTTTATGGGTAAAGGGGTTAGCGCTAGGGTTTTGATAGGGTTTTGGCAGGGGGATTTTTTGGGGATTTAGGTTGGGTTTTCGCTCTGTGTGGGTGGCATTGACTACGATCTGGACTGATTTAGGAGGAGTGTGTAGATACTATGCAATATGTTGACGAGAGCTAGGGTTTGTAGTGAATTGAGTAGGGTTAGTACTAATTTGGGAGGAGTTTGTAATGAAAGCAGGCTCTTTTTGTTGGAGTTGCTTCCAATGCAGGCAATGATTTATGCAATCTTTTATAACATTGTGTTTTTCTATTATGAATTGATTGGTGCATATGTCAAGTTGTTTAAATTCTGATATAATTTGTTGAAGTAGTTCAAATTGAGGCACATTCAGGTACATTCAGATAAGTTTGACATTATGGAGAGATGCATGTTTAAATTCAGAAACTTGTGGTCACAATCAGTGTTCATTATTTAGGACAGAAACTTGTGGTCACAATCAGTTACATTTTGATTGAAAATGTTATTCTGAACAACTCCACTTATTGATTGCAGGTGATGATGATCCTATGTTTTCTGTTCAAATATGGCATGGAGGTTTTTTCATGGGCCAAGGCAGAAGCAAAAAGTACTATGGAGGGCAGAGCATCTGGTTTGATAACATAGACAAGAACACATGGTCACCCCCAGATGTGGATGATCTCATAGAGCAGATAGGGTATGAGAAGGAAGGAAGGATGACAGTGTACTACTGCATGCCAGGTCTTCAAGACAACACAAATGGGCTTAGAGTGATCAATGGAGAGGATGCCACAGATAACATGAGAGCTTTTGTGACATTTGGGCATCATTTCATTGATATTTTTTTGGAACATGGTGATTCTATCAGGGATCTTGATGATGTAGTTAGGTTCCCAATTCAAGATCTCCCAAAAGTCATCAGCCCAATGAAGCCATTGAATGTGGTCAGACCTGAATCAGGGGAAGGTTTCAGGACAACAACTGAAGTACTAAAGGAGAAAGGCAAGTCAGTTATCAATATGGATGCAGATGATGTTCATGACAATGATGCAAGTGGAGGATCAACAGATTCAGAAGAAGAGGGTAGTGACATTGATTATGTGCCTGAAATTGCAGATAGTGACTATGCCATATCAGAGGGAGATGATGACTTGTATGTGAACAATTGCTTTGATGCTGTAGAGGAGAATAGGAATGAGGAACAATTGGATGTGTCAGAAGATGATGAGTTAAGAAGGCCAGATTCTGATGATGAAGGAATAACTGAGATGAACTTCAAGACGTTTAGGGATGAAGATTTAATATGCCCTAAGTTTCATGTGGGGCAAGTTTTTCAGAATGTGCAGCTGCTTAGGAAGGCTATCAAAGAATACTCATGCAGGAACAGGGTCAACCTGAAGATGCCAACTAATGACAAGATGAGGGTTTGTGCAAAATGTGAGGAGGGGTGCCCTTGGTATCTATGGGCATCCAATGACAATAGGACAAAGGCATTCATGGTTAAGAAGCTTGTGGACAAACACACATGCAGCAAGAAATGGCAAGTGAAAAGCTTCACATCTCCATACATGGCAGAGAAGTATTTGGACTCATTTAGGGCAAATGAAAACATGAGCATGAAGAACTTCTCTAGGGTGGTGCAGGAACAATGGAATATGAAGCCTACAAGGAGTAAGTTGCATCATTGTTTGTGTTTTTCATCACATGAAGCATTCAACAGGTAGTTCTCCATCACATGAAGCAACCAACTGTTGGCTGTAGGTACATTCTTGAGGCCAGAGAGCTCCCCATATTGTCATTGATCATGACAATAAAAAAACAGTTGATGACAAGGTTCTACAACAAGAGAGAGGAAGCAGAAACATGGGATGGCACTGTTTGCCCCAAAATTAAGAAAAGACTTGAGAAGAATGATGATTTGTCAGCTACATGTCATGCATCAAATGCAGGGGATGGAATATTCTAGGTAATCTAGCCTGACTTAGCATTTTGCATATTCATCATGTTTTCTTGCATTGAATAAGTGCCCTATGTCATCTGTGTAGGTTGATAACAAAGGGAGATCTTACATAGTGGACATAAAAGCGTTAAGTTGTACTTGCAAAAGGTGGGACCTCAATGGCATACCATGCCATCATTCTGTTGTTTGCTGCAAAGATGAGAGAATTGAGCCTGAGGACCTAGTTGACAAATGCTACAACATTGCCTCATTTCTGAAAGCCTACCAGCCTATCATCATGCCAGACAGAGATGAGAGAGAGTGGGAAAAGATGCATGGCCCAGTGATCAAACCCCCACCCAAGAAGAATGCCAAAAAGGGAAGGCATCAGAAGAATAGAGGGAAACAACCACATGAAGCCAAGGACAAGAGAGGAGGCAAAAAGCTCACAAGGCATGGTGTGATCATCACTTGCTCTCATTGCCAAGAGGAGGGTCACAATAGAGCAGGTTGCAACAAGAGGAAAGCTAGTTTGCCACCTGTGAGGCATGTGCCACAACCACAACCTATTCCTCCTATTCCTGTTGACTCATCAGATGATGAACAACAGAATGTGCATCAAGTTGAACTTGATTCAGGCAGTGAAGAAAGTGAAGAGGAACCAGTAAAAACTTAGGTTTGTCTTCCTTAATCATTGTCAAGCTTTACATATTCACATTGACAATAATTTATGACTTGTGAAGTGTTCTAATGATGTTACTTTCATCTTTTCTGGAAGTGTTTGGTGACACAATGGTACAACAGATGAGAAGGGAGCAACAATCATCTAGGAGACCTGGACTTTCTCAGCAATCCATGCCTGAATCAAGCTTCATCAGCTCAGCAAGAGCTCAGAGCAGTAGCATGCCACATGTTACTACAACTGCTAGCAGGGATGGTAGTCAAGCCATGAAGCTCAAGCAGATGAAGATGGAGAAAGACAGAGAAATGGCAGAGAAGAGAGATGCTACACTGGAGGCACTAAATGCTGCAGCAGAGAAGAGAGCTGCTGAGGCACAAGAGAAGAGATACCTGGCTGCAAAGAAGAAAGCAATAGAAAGAGAAGCAGAGAAGCATGAAACACAAGAGAAGAGAGCTGCTAATGTTGCAAAGAAGAAGGAATTAGCTGAAGCAAAGAGAGCAATTGTCCTACAACAAAGAGAGAATAAAACAGCAGAGCTGGCAGCTGCTAGAGAGGAGGCAAGGAAGAGAAAAGCTTCTGAGCTTGCTGCCAAAAGAAAGGAAGATCAGCACAACAGGTCCAGGCTTAAGAGGGCCTCTACAAGTGCACATGACATGGGAGGTGGCTCTACAAGCAAGAAAACCAGGAAGGTCAGCATGTTTGATGAACTGAGAGAGCCTAGGAAGTAGAAAATTTGGTCTGTATCAAGTTCTTCTGGTGAACTAATCCAGCATTTTGGTGTTTCTTGTCATGTTAAACTTAAATTTGATCTGTGTCAAGTTCTTCTGGTGAACTTAACCTTACTGTTAAGCTTGTTAGACATGTGCTTTTGGTGGATCTTTACTATCTTATTTAACCTGGTGCTATGTTGTGCTTGGTATATATGTTGCTTGTCATATATATATTTCTTGAACCTGGTGATCATCTTTGTTACATATCTTGTGATGATCGTCTTTGGCATGCTTATCATTTTGTCAACATTTTCTGATTTGTCACTTACTTATCATTATGTCAGATGACAATATAGTAATGCAAACAACCCAACTGTGATCATATATATTGGCCAACAGAAAGACATAATATGCAACATAGATTGATCAACAACATACTTTTAGTACATTACCATTACCAAGCCTACATACTTTCATTACATAACCAAAAGGGGACACTTGGATCACTTCTTCATCACCACCATCACTACACTACATAGTTCCTTTACATTACTAGCTTACTAGCATCTTCATACTACCAACAATTCAACAGGTCACACACAGCACACACACAAGCACACCTACTGCCACAACTATCTTCAACATCATCACACACATAGTTCACTCCTCCTCTCCTCAGCAGCATCACACACAGCACTTGCATCACTTCATCAGCAGCATCACACACAGCACACACACAAGCACACACCTACTGCCACAGCTATCTTCAACAGAAGAACAATCTGCCTGCCAACCTGCAACAAAGATTCACTCCTCCTCTCCTCACAACATGAACCCCTGAATCCTACTGCCACCATCCCTCTAGCTCTTCTCTGTTCATTGCGCCGCTCCAGCTCTTCTCTCCTGTCTTCGGACCACCCAATTGCATCCACAGCATTATCTCCAGTGAGAAACATCTTCTCCACCAAGTAAGCAACATACTCCCTCTCCCAATGCCAGAAATTGCATCCATTCTGTCAAAATGAATGCAAAATCAAAGACCAAATGTGCCAAAAACAGAGACCAAATGTGGCAAAATCAATGCTTTCCAAGACCAAATGTCAGAGAACTTACACCATGTCCGGGGCAGCGGTAGTACACCCATCCAGGGTGATCCTCAGTGCCGGAAACATGCTTCTTCACCATGGAACCACACCCCCACGGGCAGTAGATGAGGGGGATGAATGGACCGCCGCCGCGGCAAGAAGAGCGGCAGGAGCTCGATGCAGACATGCTTCAGGGGAAGAACAACTCGTTGCAGAAGCGACGACGCCGGCGGTGAGCGGTGCTGGGCGGGGAGTGGGTGACGACAGGACGACGCCGGCTAGGGATTTGGTGGCCGACGGCGAAAGAGGAAAATGGCTAGGGATTTGGAGGACGGTGGGGGAGGGGGTTTTAGTACAACGCAAAATTTGCAAAATAGCCCCCCAAATCAACTCGCCAGTGCAAAAGAACCCCGCCTCGCTTGCGTGGCTGGTCAAATAGTCAAACAGTACGCCACGTGGGACAAATACGGCGACGCAGCGTACGCGGTGACCTGCGCTGTTAACAAATGTAATGATAAGCACCGTAATCTGGGTATTCCATAATCCAGTGACCAAAGTGAACTTTGTGATCAAATACAGTGACCGCGGGTGAATTTATCTCCTTTTGCAGCACAGTAAGACCATTTATATGACAGAACTCGGTCCATGCACCACACCGTAACCTCTATGACTTACATGTGGGCCAGGGTCAGCCTTCACGGCGCACTATCCAGTGGAACAACCGCACGCTGCTTTCCGTCCTGCCACTTCCCTGTATCCACGCTGCTTTCCCCACCACCGGTCCACGGCCAGTCAAGGAAATCCCCACAGCCAGCGACCAGCGAGATGCCGCTCCGCCGCCTCCTCCGCCTGTCCGGCGCCCGCCGGAGCGCCGAGCGCGGGGGTGTGCCTCTATCACCCGCCGCGCGTCTCCCAACTGTACGTCCCGGAGCACCTCGTCTATACCGGCGACTTCCCCGACCCCGACAGCGACGTCGTGCAGGTGGTCGGCGGCGAGGTCTGCGCCGCGAGCGGCGACGGCCTCCTCCTCCTCGCCTTCTCAAACCTGCGCTTCCTGGCTCCCATCCTCGCCAAGCAGGGCGCCGAGCGGCTGCGGCAGCCGCCCATCGGCATGGACCCCACCCACGTCCCCGCCTTGGCGCGCTTCGTCTTCAACCCTCTCACGCACCAGCTATCCCGCCTCCCGGTCCCGGACATCGCCCGCAACCCTGTACTCGGCCGCCACCTGGGCCTCCTCACTCAAGCCGATCGCGGGCACGGGCACGGGCACGGGCCGCCTGACAGGTTCGCCGTCGCCGACCTGCAGGAGGGGAACCGCATGCTCCGGTTTCTCTCGGAGAAAGGCAAGTGGGAGAACGTCGCGGTCTCGCCGTGCCAACTCCCGTCTGCGCGGCAAATGGAGATAGACCAGGAGGCGCTGGTATTCCGCGGTCGGCTCTGGTGGGTCGACGTGACCTGGGGCGCAGTCTCCGCCGACCCCTTCAGCGATCGGCCGGAGCTCTCCTTCGTCGAGCTGCCGAGTGGCAGCGTGCTGCCTGAAGGTGCGCAGGTCGAAGCGCTCCGCCGAGGGAGCCTGCTGCCTGACGCTGAGGGCAACGTGTGGTGGAGAGAGGCGCCCGTCAGGTACCGGCGCGTGGGTGTCAGCGAAGGGCGGCTGCGCTACGTTGAGGTCTCTCAAAAGGAACCATTTCTTCTCAGCTCCTTCGTGCTGGACAACGATGGCAGCGGCTGGACGCTGGAGCGCCGGGTGGCGCTCAGCGAGCTCCGGGCGGGTGGAGGCTACCCATGGCTACACATACCGGAGGGGAAGACGCCACAAATTGGCCTTCTTGACCCACTTAACGCCAATGTGGTGTACCTCACGGTTGACAAGGAAGTCCTTGTCGTCGTGGACATGGACAGGAAAGAGGTGATTGGGAGATCTCTATATGAAACCGACGTCTCCTATATACCATGTGTTCTTCCACCATGGATTGGATCGAGCCAGATCCCTTCTGCAGGTAGTCACTTGCTCGTTCAATTGCTAGATTACATACTTCTCAGTTTCTGTTTCAGTTTAAGATGCGTAACGATTGAGTTGCTTTGTGGATCACCTTTGACAGAATTTATTTTGTGTATCCTAGGATGTGTTGATCCTAATGTGGGGGTTGTCCAGTAGACATAATGCTTCTCTTTACATGATCATCTGACTAAAAAACTAGTTTATCATGCTGTATACTTACAGATATTTATATCCTGTGTTCGGTAACAATTGGGATTACAAAGCTCACAAAAGTTTTGGGTTGGCAATATATTGATATGAGCCACTAAGATTTCATTCGAAAGCTGTAATCAAGGACTAAAATGTGTCAATCGTATCCAGAACACAGATTTTTTTTTTGTTCTCAATCCCATACTTTTCCTTGATTCGAAACTTCCAATCCCGGCCCTTGTCATTTCTACCTGTTTTCCTGGTCATAAGATTTTTCCTTGAAACATATTCACGGCCGTGTGAGTTATTTAGCTTTTGAACAGAAAGTTTGCAAGGTTTTTGTTGCTTTGATGGTACACTGTATGTTCTACCTAATATTTTCATATCTCCATAATTCGATTTTAGAAGGTAACTTAAGGATTTAAATGTGTTGTATCCTTTTAATAATTCCTTTACACTACTCAGTTGCTACCTTCCTCTATTGTTGTGCTATCAGTTCACTTACGGGTACAATGCTGAATTCTTCAGAACCTGCTCTAACTAATATTTTTTGCCACTTTAATTCTTGTATACAATTCACAGAAATCTATACTGTTGTAAATTGTATTGTATTAGTGTTGTTTCTTCTGTTCAAATTCTTGTAATTTGACCAAGTTAACCCTTTTCAGGCAAGAAGGACGCTGAGACTAACAAGACTTTGTCAGACGTCCTGGTTCGCTCTAAAATCCCGTAGAAGAGACTAAGGTGCCAACTTACCAGCTAATGATCTCTCTTTACTTTATGTTAGCTCATGCTTCTTGTTGTCTCTCATCCATTCACATTTGTTGTATGCTGCATTCTTTGGGGTAAACCCTCCTTTTGGAAAAAATGCTGCATTCTTAATACAAGCATCTCTTACTCAATCCATGCAGTTTATGGATTGAAAAAACAAACAGTATGCATCTTTTTGCCAATTAAAACGATTATCTTCAACTGGTTTCGTGTGTATTTTCCAACATATCGCTATCCTTAAAACCAGCTTCTATTTGGTTGTGTTCAAGTTGATGTTTTAGTGCAACCTAGTTAACATATTTACTTCTTCGAATAATTATTGTGTGCTACCTGAAATTGTTCTTCCACTCATATTCTTATGACAGCTGCTTGCCAGGCTGCCAAAATTTATGGGTTGGTGTGTCAGCATGGATATTCCATCCCTTCATTCAGGTGTATTAGTGTTTCTGAACTAGCAGGCACAAACGATGCCTAGCCTTCTTTGTCTGCTGACCACTGTATTAGAATCTGAAGGATATCACTGTATTAGAATCTCAAGGATATCTAGCCTTGTCATCATGATGCCCACCATTTTTTTCGACTTAAGGAGCATCGCTCCCAGCTTTCATTTCTCAAGGCTGATAAAAACAAATGACAATATGATGACCACCATTGTTTTTCCTTTTCACTGAAATACTAACTGATTAAAGCCTGAAACTGAAGCTTGATCTTTCTTAAAATTGATCGTGGTGTATTTTCCACAACCAAACCTTGGATTGAAAATAAATGTGCTATCCAGTTGATATTTCACTAACTTATTTCACTTTTAGAAATACACATTGATGGACTAATTGTAGTAGCATTTCGGTTTACTGAATTTCGTCTTGCTGTTTATCCATATCACTCATCTTCTTGACATGTTCATTCAAATGTGTCTAATGTTTCTTATTTTGTTTTCAGATTTCTCAAAACTAGCCGATTCTGCTCCGTAATCAATTAGGAAGCTGATGGTGGTAGCTTATTGAGCTCTCATTTTGGGGAAAATCTGCAGGAGTCTTGGTTTGATGGTGTTTCGCGATCAACTTAACTGTATCTCGTTCGTAGGGGAATCTGAGAGAATTTTCAGACTATCCGGTCACAGCAGAACATTAAACAGATCCAGCATGTAACGACCATTACTGAACATCATATATGCTGTGTTTGCTAGCTAGCCAATATTCCTAGGACATGTTTACTCCAATGAATAATCTCATTTAGGGATCTCGGATTATGTCATCCATGCAGCATTGGTGGTTTGTTACAGTGTAGTATTGCTATTTGTGCCCTGAGTAATGTACGCTTTTGTGCTAGTTGATGGTATATTGGCATATTGCTCTTGATTTTAGTTAATATATGAAGGATTACAACTCAATTTGGCTTCCATGCGTGATGATTAGATGCATCATGAAAATACTGATTGAAAACGGGAAGACTCAACAGTAGTTTGTTGTTAGCTTGTCATTACTAGACAGTGGGTTGCCTAACAATTCATAACATACTACTTACTCCCTCTGTTCCTAAATACTCCCTCCGTTCCAAAATAGATGACTCAACTTTGTACTAACTTTAGTGCAAAGTTGAGTCATCTATTTTCGAACGGAGGGAGTACAAGTCTTTGTAGAGATTCCAATATGAACTACATACGGAGCAAAATGAATGAATCTACACTTTAAAATGCATCTATATACATCCGTATGTGGTCTATCATGGAATCTCTACAAAGACTTATACTCCCTCCGTCCGGAAATACTTGTCATCAAAATAGATAAAAAGAGATGTATCTAGTAGATGTTAGATACATCTCTTTTTATCTATTTTCAGACGGAGGGAGTATTTAGGAACGGAGAGAGTATATAGTATCGGTCTCAAAATTATTTACAGCTCCTCGCTTCTTCTTTGAAGCACGTAAAATGGGGTTTCATGTATTCCATCATAAGAACAACGATGGCCGCCGTTGCTGAGCGATTAGCTTTGGCACCGGTACTGCGGTTGCCCATGTAGCAGCACATCTCCAGTCACACCACTCTTGGGCAATTAGCTCGAGCACATCAGCAGCAAGATGTCTCCAACTCCTCGCGACCTCGCCGATAAGGTTCACGACAAGTTTGGATATTTTGAGCGAATTTGTGGCAGTTGGTTCTCACATCCAACCACGGTTAATTCAACATGCTTAGCCTTGATCACCACTATCGCTTTTTTTTGCAGGTCTTGATCACTCTGTTTACTTGAAAGGCATCGCTTACCTTCAATCAGAAAAAAGGGTCGACACATCCACCTGTTTAATTATGTCACGAGAAGTTCTACTCCATGCAATAATTCTTGTGATGAGCAATTTTACTTGGATATCTTATCTCCTCTGTTTAGCCGCGTGACAATTCTTTCGAGGTATAAGTTGGATGCTATGATGGCAAAAGAAGAAAAACAACTCCAGGCTTAGCTATGGAAAATTAATATTGGATCTGTTGGAACAAGGTATGGAAAAATAGTTTTGTAATTCACGGCACCTTTTGTTGTCTGACCCGAACAATCGACCGTTCCACTCTGAGATCTTAATGTCCTTTATTTCGCTCGGAAAAACATATTCATGGTCCTGATGAATTATGAGGATTTCTTTTGAACTGTTTTTCTAGAACAGTATTCATCCACTTTTTCTAGAACTGTTTTTCTAGAACAATATTCATCTACTTTTTTAACTATTTTCTATGAGTGTTTTTCTAGATCAGGATGAAACCGACATGTCACATATCTCGATCAACACCAAAATCACGGACCAGGATGAAACAGACACATCGCCATTTGATGAGACACTAGATCTACCTGCACTGATATGGAGCGTATCTCGACCGCCAACGGAAGACGATGGATACCAGCAGGAATTTATCCGTTGGATGTGCACCAAGGGTGGGGTTGCCTACCGCGTGGAGCCACCTGACCACATAGCATATGTCATCCTCCAGTGGTCACTTCGGCCAGGCCATCGCAACCGCTGGCTCCATCGGCCGCACCACCCCATTGTACATGTACCGAAGGGACTACGAAGATCGAGACGGGGACATTGAAGGGAAGGCCGGTTCTGACTGGATTAGACCACAATAGATGCACTCCACCGCTGCACGACGAGCCACTACCCTATTAGCCCCGAGGCCTGGACCACGAAAATGCGAAAAGGCATCACGCCACCGGCCAATCAGAATCCCCCCGACCGAATAGGCCGAGATCCCCATACTTCTCGATTTGTTTTCCTTTTGCAATTAGAACTACTTTTTAATGCGATTATTATCTATACCTACTAATAAAGGAATGCGTGCTTCTGCCCATTCTCGCATTTTTAGAAAACCCTGATGTTTTAGGCAATCAACCCGGAGTCCTTGTTTAAGTGAGTTTACAAAACATTTCGCCTTTTTTTTAGAAAACCGCATGCTTTTTTTCTGGTAATTCACACGCAATCCAGTTTTAAGTGAGGTCAGGAAACGTCTCGCTTTTGCAGAGAACCACATGTTGTTTCTAGTAATCAACCCGCAGTCCATATCAAATGCTTTTCAAAAATATCCATATCTTTTAAACCCCAAATCCAATTTAACATGTTATATATGGAATTTTATTAAAAAAATGTCTAGAATCTTAATATGATGTTATTTTACCTGTTACCATTTTTAAAAAGTTATTTGGGATGCAACCTTAATCAATAGTGCATGATCCGTCTTTCTTTCGTACCAGTGCCGATCTGCAGATGAAAGAAACCATCTATAACCACACATGCACGCCTTGGCAAAACTTCACAAGGAAAAAAGAAAGCAGATTTCTCATCTTATGCCGAGATAGAGAGAAACGCCTTAGGACTAACCACATTCAAATGCGTTGTGATTGTGTGAGCACTGACCACCGTCGATGAGGGTGAGAAGAAGGATAAGTGGCAAACACAGATGGGAGGGCTTCCCTTTGTCTCACTTCAAACGAGACAGAGCATGCGCTTGCTGAAGGGACGTGGGAATTGGCCGACCCAGTTGCATTGTCCGTGCATTTTGGATTTCATTCGTCTTTTTCCTTAGTCCGTTCCTCGATTTCGTTTTCTCTTTTTATTTTTGTTATATTTTCGTTGAAACTTTAAAAAATATTTCAAAAAAACTTAAGTTTGAAAAAATGTTTGTGCAACTTCAAAAAGATGTTGATAGCATTTGGAAAAATGTTTCAAGATGTATTTGAAATAACAATAACACATATCCAAACAATAAATGTTCAAAAACTTGTGTTTGAAAAAAATGTTAATTATGTATTAAAAATGCTAAACGTGTATAAAAAATGTTTCTAACGTATATGAAAAATGTACAACCTGTATGAAAAAAGGTAGTTATCAAAACATAAATATGAAAAAATGTTAATCAAATATTTTAACAATGTTAAAGGTTTATAAAAAATGTTCTACATGTATTCAAAAAATGTGGAAAGTGTATTAAATTTTTTAGGTTAAATCATACATTTTATAAAATGTCGATCATGCATAAAAATGTTAATCATATAATTAAAAAAGTTAAAACATGTATTAAAATTGTTCCTAATATATAGAAAAACATACAGTGTTAATGAAAATTTAGTCACCAAATATGTCTTTAAAAACATATTAATCATGTATACATAAAATATTCCTGATGCACACAAAAAATATACAAACATGTATGAATGTAGACATGTATTGAAGAATAAAAGAGAAACATGAAGAAAGATAATGAAAACAGAAGAAGCGGAAGAAAGAAACAAAGAGAAAGAAAAGAACCAATGAAAACCGAAAAAGAAACAGAGAAAGTGAAGAAAGAAAAGGCAAGAAAACCTGTGAAAAACTGAGAGAGTAACAAAGAAAAAAAGAATATCAGTGAAAACCTGTAAAAAAAAAGTAAACCAGTTAAGACACGAAAAATTAGAAAACTGAAGAAAATCAGTGACGAAAGCCAAAAAAACCAGAGAAGAAACAACGAACCAAAGGAAAAAGAAAAAGAAACGAAAAAAACAAAACAAAGAAAACCGCAGCGATGCAACCGGCTAACGAACGAACGCACAACCAAGGAACGAATGCGCGCTGTCCAGTGAATTTTTGGCGGGAAAATGGTGACGTCCGAGGTCCAGCCAGTTGTGCGATGGTACGGCTGTTCATAATGCAGAACTCGGTTCATGCACCAAACCTGAACGAATCTAACTGACTTGCGGGCCCTGGTGAGCCCTCACGGTGTCGTAGCCCGTGGAACAACTTCACGCTGCTTTCCGTCGTCCTGCCACCTCCCTGGTATCTATGCTGCGTGCACCCACTCCATGTGCAGCGAGCCACTTTCCCCACCACCACCACACGGGAAATCCCCACCTGCAGCCGCCGACCGGCGACAGGACCGCGAGATAGATGCCGCCCCGCCACCTCCTACGCCTCTCCGCCGCTCCCTCGCCACCGCCGCCTCGCACCCCCCGTGGGCCGCGATGGGCCACACGGCCTGGACCGTCGGGGCGCCGGGCGCGCAGGTGCGCCTCGCCGAGCCGCCGCGCATCTCCGAGGTGTACGTCCCGGAGCAGCTCCTCAAGACCGGCCCCCTCCCCGACCCCGACGGCGACTTCGTGCAAGGGCATGGCGGCGCCGTCTGCGCCGCAAGCGCCGACGGCCTCCTCCTCCTCGTCTACGCGGAGACGCGCTTGTTTGCTCGCATCGTCGCCAGGCAGGGCGGCCGTCCGCTGCGGCTGCCACCCCAAACCGACGCCCTCAAGAGCATCGACCCCGACCACGTCCCCAACGTCACGCGCTTCGTCCTCAACCCTCTCACGCGCCAGATAACCCGCCTCCCGAACCGCGTGACCAAGTTCGAGGTCTCCCCGCTTTTCAATCTCCGCATGGGCCTCCTCACCCAGGCCGATCGCGGGCACGGGCCGCCTGACAAGTTCGCCGTCGCCGAGCTGCAGGAGGGGGACCTGATGCTCCGGTTTCTCTCGGAAAAGGGCAGGTGGGAGAACGTGGTGCTCTCGCCGTGCCAGCTCCCGTCTGCGCGGCGAATGAAGATAGACCAGCCGGCGCTGGCGTTCGGCGGCCGCCTGTGGTGGGTCGACGTGACCTGGGGCGCAGTCTCCGCCGACCCCTTCACCGATCGGCCGGAGCTCTCCTTCATCGAGCTGCCGAGGAGCAGCGTGCTGCCTGCAAGGAGCCCGCTGCCTGAAGCCGAGGGCGAGGTGTCTTGGAGTGAGTACCGGCGCGTGGATGCAAACCAAGGGCGGCTGCGGTACGTCGAGGTCTCTCGAAAGGAACCGTTTCTGCTCAGCTCCTTTGTGCTCGACAACGATGGCACCGGCTGGACGCTGGAGCACCGGGTGGCGCTCAGCAAGCTCTGGGCGGATGGAGGCCACCTATGGCTGCCCTTACCGGCGGGGAAGACGCCACAAATTGAGCTTCTTGACCCACTTAACGCCAATGTGGTGTACCTCACGGTTGACAAGAAACACGTCATCGTCGTGGACATGAACATGAAGAAGGTGATTGGGAGCTATCGGTATGGAAAGGACTTCTCTGTACCATGTGTTCTTCCTCCGTGGCTTGGATCGAGCCGGATCCCTTCTGCAGGTATATTACATACTTGTCAGCTATACTTTCAGTTTTAGGTGCATAATGCCTGAGGTGCTTTGTGGGCATCTTCGGCACAATGTATCCTGTTTATCCTAGTGGTTGGATCTGTTGATCATTATGTCAAAATCGTCCAATAGTAGACATGCATAATGCTTGTCTCATGACCAGATGACTAAAAATTTAGAGATACATCGTGTTTATTAACAATTATTTATGCACCATGCATGTGTTTGGTAACAATTGGGATTGCAAAGCTCATATAGATCATAGGCACAGAGAAATCTTTGCATCTGTTGTCATTTCTTCCTGTTGTCCTGGTTATAAAGATGTTTCCTTTGAACATATTCACGGTAGTGTAATTGATTTATACTTTGAATGGAAATTTTGCAAGGTTTTGGTTGCTTTGATGTTACAGTGTGTGCTCTAAATTTTATCTCCATCTCTCTAACTTATGGATTTAAATATGTTGTATCCTTTTAATATCTCCTCTACACCGTTCAAGTGTTATCCTCTAACTATTGTTGTGCTATTGGTTATTAATACACTGCTGAATTCTTGATAATCTGCTCTAATTACCATGCCTTTTTTGCTATTAATTCTTGTATGCAATTCACAGAAATCTATACTGTTGTAATTCTGTTGTGCTAGTGTTGCTGTTTGTCAAATTCTTGTACATTGATCAAATTGACCCTTTTCAGGTAAGGCCACCGGAAAAGACAAGACTCTGTCAGACGTGTTGGTTCGCTCAGACATCCAGTAGAAGAGACGAAGGTACCAATTTACCAGCTGATGACTCTCTCGTCATTTCGTTTTAGCTGGTACACTTGTTTATTGATCCATTGTTCTTGGTATCATCCATTCACATATTTAGCATGCTGCATTCTTGTTGCAAGCAGTATCTCTTACGCCATTCATGCAGTTTATGGACTGAAAGCAAACGTTGTGCACATATTTGCCAATTACTACAATTATTTTCAACTGGTTTTCTGTGTATTAATTGTCCAACATCTGGCTATCCCTAATACCAGTTTCTCGTTGGTTGCGTTGTAGTTGGTGTTTCTATGCAACTTACTCCATAGAATGGTTTTTATGTGCTACCTGAACTTGTTCTTCCATTCATTTTTGTGTGTGTGATGGATTCCATTCATATATATTATTGTGGCAGCAACTTGCCAGGCTGCCAAATTACCGATCGCTGTGTCAGCATGACCTTATACATCCCTCCATCCAGGTGTAGTAGTGTTTCTGAACTGCAAGGCATAAAGAATGCCTACCCTTGTTCGTCTGGTCACCGCTGTATTAGAACCTGAAGTATATATGTCTAGCCTTGTCATCATGACCACAATTGTCTTTCCTTTTTCCTGAAACAGTATGACCAACTGGTTAAAGCCTGAAACTGAAGCTTGATCTTTATTAGAAATGATTGTGGTGTACTTCTCTGCTGCAATCAAGTCTTGGATAGAAAATAAACGTGTTATCAGGATGATAACTCACTATTTTATAGGTATCAGTTTTATAAATAGACGTGGATGGATCTATAGTAGCGTTTCTGTTCTCTGAATTTCTTTTTGCATATCACTCATTCTCTGTTCAAATGTCTCTAATATGTTCTAATTTTGTTTTCAGGTTTCTTAAAACTAAGAGGTGGTGATGTCCAATCCTGATGGTGGTCTCTCATTTTGGGGAAAATCTGGAGAAGTCCTGGTTTGATGGAGTTTTGCGATCAACTTACTGTATCTCATTTTGAGGGGAAACTTGGAGAATTTTCAGACTATGGGTTCACAACAGAACAGAGCATTGCAGTCGAATTGCTAACTCAGTCAGCAAGTAACGGGCATCACAGAGCATCGTGTATGTCGTGTTTTACTAGCTAGAAAATACATTCCTAGAAAAGGGTTGGTGCTTGGACATGTTTACTCTTGTGCAATTATCATATTTATTTACGGGTCCTTGCGTAACCCATCCATGCTGCATTCACGTCCCGCCAGCATTTGCAATACTAATGGTAGTATATGCTTGCACAGGGTTACTCTTATGAAAACTAATAATACTCCCTCCGTCCCATAATCATAATATAAGAGCGCTTTCGGCACTAGTATGGATTTGGTTACCATTATTATCTAATGTATGTATGTTCCAGTATCAGCAATCACGCTGTATCGGATAAATAAACCAGTTTCGATTTTATGCTTCTCAAAATTCGATTTTAAAGGAGACTGTGCTCTGTCCTGACCCGACCTAACATAGGCCCACCCACAGATACACGGCAGCTGATCAGGATGGATTCCTCGCGGTCTTGCTCTGCTCTTCTCCGCTTCTTCCTCCGTCGTGACAGAGTAATTCTAGGATCCCCTTGAGGTCCGTACACCGTCCGAGCCTGCGGCACGAGCCAATGGTGTCCGGCCCCGTCCGCAAGGAACCCCCCGGTTCGCCCTTTGCGGGCTCGCGCCAATGGAGTCCGCCCCGGTTCGCCCTTTGCGGGCCCGCGCCAATGGTGTCCGCCCCGGTTCGCCGCCGGCGGGCAGGCCTGGCTCCGAGAAGACGAGGCGCGGGTGGAACGGAGTTGGGAGCGATTTCCGGGGTGCGGAGCCTGGAAAGAATTCGCCACCGCCCCTGATTTCGTCGGATAGCTCCCAGGTTTGGGTGGATCTCATGCTCAGCACTCTTTTCTAGCTTACTCATACAGTGGAATCCTCAGCAGATCCACTGATCCTAAATAACGAGACATATAGTTTTCTCTAGGTTGTCAGTTTTGCCGTGCTGTTGCCTACTTGCCTGCGCCAATGCCCATGATCAGGTAGTGTAACTGAAACTTATGAGCCCTGCAGATTAAACTGAACCCTAAGCATAACGCATGAACCTAAAGACCCAGGCACAAATTGCTTATCAGCATCCAGTAATCTATCCAACCAACTCTTGATGGATGCCATTGCTGGCTCACTCAGTTTTAGCACCGGCAACGACATGCATCAGGCCCCCGAATTCTCTGTTCTGCTCATGGCACACGAAATCCTGGAGTACAATCTAAATAGCTGTGCGTATACACCGGAAGGTTATGTCTGCTCTGCCAAGGACACAGCAGCCAAACTGAAAATACAACTTGTGCATTGTAAAAAAAGGATGCGCTACAGATGTGCCTGGCTAAACATACAATGACAGTGACAGAATTAAATTGTTAGGCATGTTACACTGAAAGAAAACCTGAAACTGTAGTGATAGTGATACAACTAAACTGCCTGGCATGGTACACTGGAAGGAAATTCGATCGCGATACAAGTACAACTTGCTGAGCATGCTACAGCTGTACAGCATAAGGAAACCTGATTGCAGAGAAGCAACAGCAGAATCGCATCATGTCCTGCATGTGTAGACCATTCAAGGATGGATTGAGCTCATCAAATCCATCAGCTGAGCGGGTCGATCTCATCAAGATCATGTGGGTCTAAGAGTGTTTGCCCGTGCCTGGTGTTTCCGAGAAACCCAGCATGAGACAGCAAAACCCACAGGTGTGTTATGAGCTCCCCTTTTGTAACAAGCCGTGTCTTATGCTTGGCTGCTCTGGTTGATGCTGCCAAGTTGAGGAGGAAACCTGTCCAGAACACTGCTAGATCCCTCCATAGGCCTACTTTATCTTCTCCATAAGCCTCTATCAACTGCTTCCCAAGCTTTGCCCCCATCTGTATTATGGAATCATGGATGTCATCGTCACCGGCAAAAGTACCTTCCCTATTGGTAGCTGGTATGAAACTGTTAGTGGCATCACCACGTCTCGCTGTATTAGGATCTTCCTCATCATTAGCCATCTGGACATTGAGTATTTCCTCATGGATTACTGCACTTTCAGGGGCTACTTGACCCATTGCATCACCCACTCCATTGGCCACTTCCTCCTCAGACTCTTCAGAGTGCTTCATGGCAATCTCCATAAGTTTATCGTTGACATCTCGCAACGACTGGGATGCAGAGCGGCCAGTAGCATGATAGGTTTCACAACGTACCGCATGCAAGACCTTTGTAACAACAATGCCGTTGTCAGGCACCAATGCTATGGTAAGCAGGTATGCACAGTAGTTTGATAAGCTGCTAGCAGTTAAGTAATGTGGCCACACATCCGCTTTAGTTGTTGATTTCTTCGCCAAGAGCCTACTATTTTGACGCCGTACAGTCTTCCGTTTTATCACTTCGGCAGAGATATCTATCTCGCATAAGCATGTCGCGACATGCCAGACCAGTATCCTGTGGGTATCAGCCTCCAGTTCAACTGCCCATGCTAGCTGCTTCACAAGGCCTTCCTTTGATCCAAAGGCATTTAAGAAGTAGGATCCCAACCTCTCTGGATGCTTCTGCAGGCCCTTGAATGACTGAAATATCGCTGTCTTTACTTGTGACTCCAACTTGATCCTTTGGGTTAATTTCTGCTTATTGCGTGAATAAGAAATCAGAAGGTTGCACTGTGAGATCTTCTGGTTCCACTTACCCCCAATGGGCCAGAAAACTGTTCTCATTGCTGCCTCCACAACTGGATGCCGCAAGCACCGATGCTTGACATACATACAAATCATCAGGACCTTAGACCAATTGGAGAACACATATAGATAGACCTCTGACAGCTCCTTGGCAACTATAAGGCCAACTATGACGCGAGTGACAGCCACCCCATGAGTGATGATATTATTGTCGGCCTTGTCCATCCTCTCTGGTATATAACTGACGGGAAATGCAAGGTATCCAGTAGCCCCAACCAGAGACAGAGACATGAGCATACTCAAGATCGGGAATCCAACCGCAAACATGGCAGCATACTTGCTATAGAACAAGTCTTGGAGGAAGGACAACTCCACCTCTGTGACACGGAATGCCCTCTCATAGTTGTTGGAGTTCTCCTGCAGGATGTAGTCGAAGAGGAGCCGCCTTGTCTTCTCATGGCTAGCCTCGTGTATCGGGAGATTATAGAACCGACGGCGCAGCAGCTTGTACAGTGCGAGTGAGAGGCAGACATCCTTCAGTCGGTTGCCAGTGTCATTGGTACCGCCCAGCAACCGACTGCTGCCAGAATCAACATTCCATATCTTCTCTACGGTGACAAGCTTCTTGTTATCCGGATCCAACCAAATCTTGTATTGTGCTGATGCAGATTTCCTCTCCCGTTGGGCATCATGTAGCACCAGGTCTTCCCCAGAGACCAGGTACTTGTACGACTGCATCCTGATCCCATTGTCAGAATCGGCTGCATCGCCAGAGGGACCGAGTGTGTGCTCGTATCGCATATAGTCGCTAACCAGCCTTGTATTCTCTTGGTTGATGGTCGCAGCCCTATCAGATGAAGCAAAGTATGAGATGATGCGTATCGCATTGAGCGCCCAGATCAACCAGAGGGGAATCCTGAGAAGGAAGAAGGTCTGTATCCGGATGAGATTGGCTGCCCAGAAAGAGGACATGAGATCCAGCACCGGGATCTGCTTGGACATCCGGTAGGGGCGCCCAGTCTTGACGCTGTACTGCAGGGTTACCAGCAGCACCGCCCAGACCTGAAAGTAGTCATTCACCTTCTTTGCCGAGAGCTGCATCAGCCCCAAGGTGTAGTGCACCATGGAGTAATTCAGCATCTCGATGATTCGGACAGTGGCTGCCATAGACCTTTCCGCGTGCCACGGCCCGAAGCAATCCAGCACGAACCTCACCACCAGCAGCAGCGTTGTCAGCAACACCCACAGCTCCACGCTGGCAACGCCAGTGACGCTATCAGTCTTGAAGAGCTTTTTCAATGTAGCCAGGATTGAAGCTTCAGCTAGGCCTGCGGACGACATCTGTGTGTGTGTGTGGGTCGGTGGGTGGGTGTGTTTTGTTCGGTAGGTTCAAGTTCAACTGAAGACCAGCTTCAAAGGCCTCCTCCTCCAATGTCTATTGACTTGGAAACTAGCAGTAGCAGGAGAAACGCTAGTGCATCACATTTGATTGTCCAAGATAAGAATAGACTCAGCGGTCTTGGCCTTTTGGCCTAACGTCTTAGTTTATCATATGCACTAATTAGAAGGAAGCTTCTATGCTTGCTCTGGATAGCTACATCTTCCTACGCGCTCCGAAGTAGCTGTGCAGCGACTAACAACTCTTATATCTTTGCAATGCTCCACACACATATCTTAGCATTCTCTTAGTAAAGTGGCTTAGGATAACTGCTTAGTTGAGAGAGAGAGAGAGAGAGAGAGAGAGAACTTGAATAAAGGGCATGCCTTTTAGTTACTGGATGATTTATTAAATAATGGGTAACCTCTTAGCAATTCAATCTCCTACATATAGCTAAAATGAACTAAACTAATAATAATGATGATGATGTTATCTTTAAGTAAAGTCTAGAGAGTAGTATAACAGCTATAACTATACATTCAATTAGTTATCAAAATCAATGAGAATGGCAGGAAAACAGTTATAATTCTATTCATTTTCAAAATCACTTTAAAATGGTAGGAAAAACAATGTTGCACACACACGAAAATGCGTAGGAAGTGCGTTAGTGGCCCCAATGCTACTGACACATACCAACCAAATAAACATATAGCTAGCCTACAAACCCATGCCTGGCCAAATTACCCCAATGCTAATCATACATACCAACCATAAACATTTAGCTAGCCTACAAAGTACAAACACATGCCTAGTCAAATTGCCCCAATGCTAATGACACATACCAACCAAAATAAATATCTAGCTAGCCTACCTACCCATGCCTGGCCAAATTCCCCCGATGCTGTTCACACAAGCAGATTGGCCCCCAAGTTACATTATGACTGTTTAATTCAATCATCAGACAGAGACTTGGTCAAGGCGAGCTTACTGTTAGCTTTGCCATCACGCAAGACTATACAATTCGACCATCGGGAGGTGTCGTGTGCAAATGGTATCGTCTCCATACCATAAGAATGCATGCTGCCTCTCTGTTCATTCTCTGGACAGACAACAACCAGCTAGCTGGAACCTAGACGAATAAGTTTCTTTCCTCCCTCCGGACATCACCAGCGATGAGCAGCTAGCCACTGTGCCCAGGTACCAACTATTCACCATTCAGCCTAGCTAGTTACATACAAATAGTGCTCCTAGTAAGCTTTCTTTTAAAGTAAGACCTCTATTTATCATTTTATCTTCCGGTCTCTGCACCAGAAGATGCATGGCAACAGCCCAACATGATTCATTTAGAACTGCCAAAGTAAATAAGCAAGTACTTAACTTACAGAAAGTCCGCCATCACCTACGTCTAGGTCTGAAGGTACGCCAAGTAGTGCCAGTCAATAGCTCCATCACGGGCACTTCTAATTTTCTGCTCCCCTGTGTCATCATTTCTTGAAACTCGAAGCTATGCAACGTATCCAAGATCGCAGTCAGGAACCACATCTGAAGGCGGCCTGATTCAAATGAGAGGAAATTTGTTTGTAAAAAATACAACCAAATGAGCCAACACACAGCAAGTGTCCCCCACTAGAATTGGAGAACGTAGCCCTTTCCCCAGCCCTTGAAACCAAGGTCCCAACATCTGAGAGATACTAGGGGCAAGTGGTAGATTAAAAGCTGTATAGATTACATGCTCCACACGAAGGGAGCTACATGGCAATCAAAAATAAGCGTTGGATCATCTCATCTTAGGTCACAAAATAAGTTTTACTACCACATTTTTGCATAGTTCATTTTTTTTAACTTCTTTGATTGTGAATATCTTCAATGAAGTGACCTTGCAGGCTCCGGTTGCCCAATAGGAACGAACAAAAGCGAGCTAGGAAAATGATGCGTATCCAAGACATCCGTGATGGTGTGTCATCCCTGTTCGTCATGCTGAACAAGGAATCATTCGTCCTGTTTCGGATCGAGTTTCTTGTGGTCCTGGCCACAGTCTTGTTCCTTCTGATGTTCATCATGGATGTCTTTCGTCGCCACATCCGCAACACAATGATGACCGCCATCTTTAGCATCTTGGATGCCGTCTCAGACTCTATTGTGTTATACCTGCTGGGGGCCATGCAGACAGCGAGCTTCACAAATCAATTGTTCCCTGTCTGGGCCCTCGTCCTTGTCAGTATCCGTTACAACATTGACTTCATCTCTGGCTATGGTGTTCATGATCGCCATGGGCGACGGTTCAGGGAGTGGAGGAACGTGGTCAAACTTCTGGGATCGGCATTCTTGAACTCTCGCGGCTCAAGGTTCGCAATTCCAATCTGGTTTCTTTTGGCTCTGCTGATACTGAGGAGCTTCCACAGATTAAGTGCGTATGGTTTGGCACTCTGTTCTGTCTGGCATGGCAAGAGTTCAGAGGTGGTTACAGAGTACATGCATGCTGGCCCTCATACTAGCAACTGGAAACCAGAGGAGTGCAAGCCAGAGAATGATATGGAAGGGTACAAATACTTGGTCCATGGAGAAACCCAAAGGGAAATCAGACTCAAGAAGCCCCGGTATGTCCTGTACATCGATGCTGACCGGTCTGGGCGTGGTTTTTCATCACTGGTCACCTTAGACAAGATCTGGGGATGTCGCAAACACCGGTTACACCCGGACAATAATAAGGGGAATGACCCAAAGGATCTCTCTCTGGCCTTCGCCTTGTCCAGATTGCTCCGGTGCAGGCTCGAGGATGTAACACTGCAACAAGAAATCTTCTGCATTAACCGAAAGCTAGTGAAGACTAAGATCCTTGAGGAGCAGAACACTGATCGCGCCTTCAGGATCATGGAGCTGCAATTATCCTTCGTAAATGAGTATTTCAACACCCGCTACCCTATGGTCTTCTGGAATGGGTTCTATTCTCTCTTCTTAAATCTGCTTCTCTCTGCAGTGAACTTGGCTGTTGTCTTCTGGCTTCTTGTGGACATCTGTCAGGACTATAGCAATAATCCCACGAGGAATCACCGGTATAACCCCCCAAAGAATCACCGGGCTCATGTGGTGCATGGGTTCAATGTTGACATGTTCATCACATTTGTATTCATTGTTTTTATGGTGTTCAAAGAGATCTGGGAGATAGTCAGCTACTTAATCTCAGACTGGACAAGATTACTCCTTGTCTGCAGCTATACACGGCAGGAGAAACAGCCAACTAGAAATAAATGTATGGAGAGAACAATATCATCCATTTTTAAATCTAGGGTAACTACTAAGCAGTGGCATGGACTTATTGACCAGTATGTCTTCTTAGAGTCATATGATGACAGACCAAGATTTTGGAATCTGCTTCACAAGATGACCACAGGAATGGTGCCAAAGAAGGACGATGGAGCAACACTTCGCAACGCCATTGATGTGCCGGGATGTGTCAGGCCAGCAATACTGAAGAAACTTTCTGCAAGCCTGGAGAAGCTCAGTTCTCCTGACATTGTACATGATCAGCCAGACAATCCTAACAGAAATCATGGGGAGCAAGGTCAGCTTCTTCCCAAGGCCATGACATCACTGTATGACGCTGATGGTGAGCGAATGAAGCGGTATGGTTGGGCCTGCTTCGACCTGCCCACATGCTCACATGTAATTCTGGTGTGGCACATTGCAACCAGCCTCTGCGAGATGAAGCTAGCTCGAGGCCATGGCGTCGACTTAAGCAAGTATGGGTTTCTGGGCTCCCTCTTGTCGTGCTTCACAAGTTGCTGCTCATCAAAAACATATCTTATGGATGTGGAAGAGAAGACGAAAGCAAAGAAAAAAGTGAATGAGAAGTTGCTTGATAAGCTCCAGGAAATGTATATCATCGCGAATAGCTTGTCTCGGTACTGTGCATATCTGCTAGTTTCAAAACCTGACCTGCTCCCTGACAGCTTTTGCATACCCAACATGGTCTTACAAGAAACCGTGACATGCGCTCGTGATGATATTCTTAAAAACTGTGACTCGTTACAAAGCAAGTATGACAAACTGATGGAAGAAGCAGAGAAGGTCATCCAAGATGCTGACGACATCATGAAAAAAGAAGATGTTGTGCGATTAGGTGCAAAGTTGGGCAAGGAACTGATTGATCAAGAGAGTCAAGAAGAATGCTGGGGGATCCTGTCCGAGGTATGGGCAGATTTACTGGTGCACATTGCCCCCACTTGGAATGCAGAGGCGCACAAGGAGTGCCTTGAGTCAGGAGGGGAATTCATAACATATATTTGGGCATTGCTATGGCATTGTGGAATCGAGAAGAGCAAATTATGGCCAGTTGAAGATGTGTATGAAAATGATCCCCGTGGAACGCCACCTCAGGATAACAGTGTACGAAACAATAGTGGTCACCGTGCAGATCAGACTTGTGCAGCAGGACCAAGGGACAAAACAGAAACTGACATACAGAGATCAGAAATGCAGCAAGTTCATGCAGAGGAGAGGAATGAGCTAAACACAGATACGGTTGATCATCAGAATGGGCAAGGCAGCAATGTGGTGGTAAGAGGGATGCGGAATGGCGGGAACACGTGTTACTTCAATGCAGTGTTGCAGAGTCTCCTTGCACTTGATAAGCTGCGTGCAAGGATGTTAGGGCCAGATGCTTTGACAGGGGACCTTGGTCAGGAACTGCAGAAGCTCTTCATAATGACAACCAATACCAATGGTGCTCGAGGTGTGCTGATGTCAGATAAATTCTTCTCATATATGTGCAAAAGGAAATCAGATTTCAAACCTGGCGTGATGGAAGACAGCAATAACATGCTTCGTTCCTTGCTAAATGGTTTGGATAACGAGGACCATAGTCAACCTACAATGGTTGAGTCACTCTTCCATAGCCAGGTTGTTAAATATGTCTCCAGCAAAGAGTGCAAGCACACATCAATTACCTTCGAGGACCTTGATCTCAGTCTGGCAATACCACCAAAGAAGCATGCATCAATCGAGGACTGCTTGGATTTATATGTCACTGGGGTGATTGATGATTGGTATTGTACAGACTGTTCTGCTGCTGGAAATGCCTCTTTGAACCAAGAAGGTACAACAGTCAACGATAGCCAACATGAACAGTTGGACAATAAAACATATATGCAGAAGGAATCTAGCTATCCAGCTGACGAACAAACAATGACAACAAATCAGAACAATGGAAAGCTACCGGTGCTTGATAACAATGCAAATCAAATGGAAGAGCGCCATAAAAAACTGAAGGAGGAGGAGAAGATATACAGAACTGCAATAGTACAGTATCACATTACCAAGGCGGCACCTATACTAACCATTCAGCTAAAGAGATTCGACTATTCCCACCCTGATAAGTTAGACAAGTTGCAAGAACATGTGAGCTTTCAGGATACACTTCATATAACAAAGTTCATGCACCTTGGGTATTGACACTCAACACTTTTATTCAGTTTCATACAGTTAATATTTTAGCCTCTTTAAATATCAGATCTCAGATTATCTCAATGGTCATAACATCGTTGATTATTCCAATTCAAGAAGAAGAAAAATTGATCATCATTTTCCCCTCTAATTTTCAGGCATCTGAAGGATGACGAGTGCAAGTACCGTCTGATTGCTGTCATTGTACACAATGGACCTACCCTACGCGAAGGACACAATTTTGCTTATGTGAGAACAAGTCAAATTGGAGGCCAGCAGCAGGAGAGCCACAGCTCTCCCACATGGTTTCTCGCAAGCGACGACAGCATCACACAAGTATCACTAGAAGAGGTACTCGAGTGTCAGGCCTACATTCTTTTCTATGAAAGGGTTGAACAACCAAAGGGCGTGTCAGTTCTACGAGAACATCCGCCAAGAAAGATGAACGGATGAGGAGAACTGATGGATGAGAAGGAAAAGTATTTGTATATTGTTTTTGCTGTTTCATTCAGCAATCATCACAGTTTGGTTTATTTTGTGGAGTGGAGTGATCCCATCGGGGAAGGGCTTGGAGTTTGGATGAAAAGCTCGCTCAAACCGTTGCTTTGACTTTGATTTTTGCTATTCAATTATGTAGTAATGAAGTAATTTTATCCATTTGCAAACAGTGTTCTTATTTATCTTTTCACTGTTTTCCTCACCCGAAATTGCAACCAAAAATCAGATTAAGAACTTGATGTCTTAAATCCATATTTAGCTTTGTATTGTCTTGTTTGAGAAGCATAATTTTCAGAATTTTGACCTGACCTGACCTGACCTTTATGGGCTTCGGGCGATGAAGTGGCGTATTGTGTCCACCATATTTACTGTTTTCCTCACCTGCTGCTGCAAACAAAGCCAAATCAAAGACCGTACAAGGTTTGTTAGATGTACTCCAGATTCAGATTCTATCTTGCCTTCTCTGAGAAGCATAATTCAGAAACTTTTAACTGAACTATATGATTGCTTTGTCAGATGAAGTGCCGTTTACCAGATGTACTGATGTCGACTGTGTTCATATGTTATGTTTTGCAGCTGCAAACAAAACTAAGCCATCCATAGGCTAGAGTTACTGATTAGTCCGATGTTCCTAACTCGCCAATGCACGATATAGATTTTTAAAGTAATGTAGTGGTGTAGTGTAGCTGTTTTGTTCACAAAATTCAGGACCAAACTGCAGAGCATGTATTATCAGAAAACGTAAAAAAAAAAGGTGATCTCGTACATAAAGAACACTACAATTGTTCACAATGATGATAGGATATCACCCTGCAGCTGAATCTGTCAAACAGCACCTCTGCTGCAAGGGAATGCCCTTGCCACCCCACAAAACAGTGTGAAACAGACATGTAAACCCTCAGATAGTAAGAGCTCCTAGAGTTGTGATAGCATAAATAGCCTAGGGGAATACTCTGTGCTCAGCAAATTCAGTTAACAGCCACTAGTACTACTTTGCCGGTTTGCACCCATCTAACGAACTGAAGCACAGGATCGTCACGGGTCAGGTGATTCTGTCCTCATGTGATCCATACTTTTTTCTTTTTTAGAACGAAGGCTCGCGAAGAGCCCGGCTTTAAATTAACAAAGCCATCAACCGGTCAGGAAATACAAACACACACAAACCCCCACGACCAAACGATACAAGGGGACACTCTAAGAGGCTTACAACTCAACGGGTCGCACAAGCTCAAAAAAATACAGGAAAACAAAGCTCGAAACTTGTCCTAGCCGAAGACTATAGCCAAACAGCCATCTAGGAATGGGGCACACACGAGCACGACAAGGACCTGCTTGCAACAGAGTGTGGTAAGTGAGCCCGACCAACGCCCAAGTAGAAAGACAACACACATCCGCCGTCTCTCGCGCCGCAGAGGGACCCTTCCCTCTCGCCATGGCTCGCAAGGCGCCGTACCGGCGGACTTGAGAGACGCTCACCCTAGAGCAGGGGACGTGCCAGCTTCGGGACCTGGAGCAGCCGCAACACATCACCACTTGAACATTCGAGCACTCCGCGACTGCCGCATCGCCACAACCTAGAACGCCTGAGAGCTGCAGGAAAACCACCAGGTGCAGCTACTGAAGAAGGCAGCAGAGGCATCAAGTAACCGACAGGCCACCAAGGAGCATGCGGACCTCGTGACACCGCCGTCACCGGACCACCCAAGCCACCCAAGCTCCGACCTTGAACCCCTCACCTGAACGCAACCCTCCCCAGGCGGCGCCCCAAGGAAGACACGATGCACAGCGCGCCGTCGCCGCCCAATCCAAGCCGGATTTTGGGCTTTCACCCGGGAGGAGGAACAGGGGTGGAAAGGGGAAGGGCCTCTGCAGCACCTCCAAGGAGGAGACGACGTCGGGGACGTCGCTGCTGCCAGGCCGGCCAAGCCGGCCAACGGTTTCCCGCGGCCCAAAACCAGACCACCGGTGATAAGGCATATCTCTCTAGATGTAGTTTTGGTGATTGATGACAACATGTTTGCGGACTAATCGTGTGCTTTGAGCATTTCAGAGATTCATCATTTCGCACGAGACGATTTCTTTCCCCTCGGAGTGTCATTCAAGACGGTGTAGCTCTTTCGCTTCTTTTGGTGGATTAGTTTCGTAGGAGTCACCGTACTATCAAGAGGGGGTCCGCTTTGGTAAGGCTAGGATGGAATCAACACGTACACATCCTCTTTACACCCTCTGAGTCTTTCCGCTTCATTGGAGTTTCCTTTCCTCTCTCCTTGGGCTGAGTCTGGTCCCAGCGGTAGTACCGCGGTACCCAGCGGTAGTACCGCTTAGGGCTCACAAGCGGCAGTACCGCTCCGCAGCGGTAGTACCGCTGGTGGGTCCTCAGCAGTAGTACCGCTACGGTACCAGGCCCCTACCGCGTCGACTCGAGGGGTCGTTTTTCGTGTCGGATTGCTCGGTACTTCGCAGCGGCAGTAGAGCGGCAGTACCGCTCTTAAGCGGTAGTACCGTCCTACCACCGCGGCAGTACCGCCCATGTCCTTATCTCCCCTGCCCTCCAGTCTCCACGGTAGTACCGTCGTGGGAGCGGTAGTACCGCTTGTCTCAGCGCTAGTACCGCTGCCTTATGCGGTAGTACCGCCCTCTGCGGGGCTGTTGCGGGGGGTAACGGTTGGATTGTTCCCCCCACTATATAAAGAGGTCTTCTTCCCCGTAGTTGACTTACCTCTTCCCCCAAAAGCTCCATTGTTGCTCCAAGCTTCATTTTCGCCCGATCTCTCTCCCTAGCCAATCAAACTTGTTGATTTGCTCGGGATTGGTTGAGAAGGCCCCGTTCTACACTTCCACCAAGAGAAATTTGATTCCCCCCACTTATCCCTAGCGGATCTTGTTACTCTTGGGTGTTGGAGCACCCTAGACGGTTGAGGTCACCGCGGAGCCATAGTCCATTGTGGTGAAGCTTTGTGGTGTCGTTGGGAGCCTCCAATTAAGTTGTGGAGATTGCCCCAACCTTGTTTGTAAAGGTCCGGTCGCCGCCTTCAAGGGCACCAATAGTGGAATCATGACATCTCGCATTGTGTGAGGGCGTGAGGAGAATACGGTGGCCCTAGTGGCTTCTTGGGGAGCATTGTGCCTCCACACCGCTCCAACGGAGACGTACTTCCCCTCAAAAGGAAGGAACTTCGGTAACAGATCCTCGTCTTCACCGGCTCCACTCTTGGTTATCTCGTCCCTTTACTTTCGCAAGTTTACTTGTGTTATATCTCTTACTTGCTTGCGTGCTTGTTGTCATTGCATCATATAGGTTGCTCACTTAGTTGCATATCTAGACAACCTATTTTGATGCAAAGTTTAATTTGGTAAAGAAAAGCTAAAAATTGTTAGTTGCCTATTCACCCCCCCTAGTCAACTATATCGATCCTTTCAATTGGTATTAGAGCCTCGTCTCTTTTTAAGGACTTTACCGTCTGAAGAGTATGGTTGACGTCGTAGACGGTGTGGAGGAGCACTCCGGTGTGAATCCGGTCTCGTCTACGGGAGATGGGGGAACCGCGGTCTCTCGTGAGGAATTAAATGTGGCGTTGGACACATTGAAAACCTCCATGACTACCGAGGTCGAAAGCATGTTTAATAAATACTTAGAAGGGCTTAAGCTTTCCACCGCACCGTTGAAAGTGGGTGATCCCGCCAACAAGGTGACGGATGCTACCTCCGACAAAGGGGAAGCTACTAGCGAGAGAGCTCCTTCTTCTAGTTGTAAAAAGGGCACCGACATCTTTGCCCATGTGGAACCTCCACTTGTCTATGGTGGACCGCTCCCTTCCACTCATTTAAATCATGCCAGCCCGGCTCCTAAGATTGAGAAGAATGTAGATTTTGATTCTTGGGTCTATCGTTTTAAGCGTCATTTAAATCATGTGAACACTAACCTTTGGAGAATCATTGAAGAAGGTTTTTATCCGCATGACCGAAGTAACTTCACTCCTAGAGAAGTTGTGGATCATCAATTCAATGAGAATGCTCTCTTCATCATCCAAGAAGCAATCCCACCCGAAGATCTTCCTCATCTCCGGCCCTACACCGTGGCCAAAGATGCTTGGCTCCAAGTTGTTTCCCTCTATCGGGGAAGCGCAAGCATTCAACGCTCCAACTATGAAGTGGTGCAAGATGAAGCCGACGAGTTTGCAATGAAAGAAGATGAAGAACCTCGTGAGCTTTTTCGGAGAGTAACCAAACTCGCGGTCTCTCTCCGAGATCATGGAAGTAAGGACACAGATGACAATTGGATCAAGCGCAAATTCCTCAAGGCAATGATGCCCTACCACAAAGCCATGTCCTCCGTAATTCGTCAAAGGCCGGACTTCCACACCTTGTCCTCAAGTGAAGTGTTGGATGAATTTGTTGCTATGAGCATCTTGGACAAGACCGCCGACAATGCGGTTCTTCGCTCTCAAAGAGTAAAGAAGCCCAACCTTGCTCTAAAGGCCAAGGTTAGTATGGAGGAAGAGGATGAAGAGGAAGAAGAGGAGGGCAACCTCGAAGATACGAAGTATGCCTATCATGAACACATGGCTCTTGCTTCAAGGAAATTTTGGAGCAAGAAGAACACAAGGCAAAACTTCAACAAGAACAATTCAAGTGGCGCAAAGGGCAAGCAACGAGTGAGGACTTGCTTCAATTGTGGCAATGTGAGCCACTTTGTTGCGGAGTGCCCTTACGAGAAGAGGGAAGACAATGGTGGCAAGCTCATTAGAAAGGACAAGGCCAAGTCGTTCCCCAACAAGAGCAACTTCACCAAGAAGACTCCTCCCAAGGCATTGGTGGTACAAGAAGAGTACAATGAGGATGATGACGATGATGAAGATGGTGAGTCGGTTGCCATGGCCTCCGTTGCCATTGCGATGACTCCACGGATGTCTCTCTTCGACTCACCCAATGAGAACATCACCGCCAAGTGCCTCATGGCTAAAGCCACCAACAAGGTAACCCCCAACATCAAAACTACCATCATTAATCATCCTTCTTCGACGGATAGCATTGATGAACATGAGGGGACAAATGTGGAGGAAAATGAGTTTGAGACCTTTATGGGTAAACTCAAGGGTAAATCCAAGAAGCACTTCATTGCTCTCTTGGAACAACTTGGTGAAGCCAATGACATGATCGAGGCTCATGAAGATACCATCTCTAAGATGGAGGGGCATAGTTGTGACTATGCCAATGAGATTTCGGATCTTTCCAATGCTCTTGACGAAGAGCGTGGTCTTCGTTTGGCTCTTGAGGAGTCATACAACGATGATCATGCTAAGTTAAAGAAAAATCTTGATCATGCTCTTGTTGTGTCTCGTGTGCTAAACTCCGAGAAGGCAGGTTGATCTTGCTAGACTTAAAGAGGAGTTTGACATTCTCGACAAGGCTCACAAAGTCTTGAAGGGTGTTCATGCTAGCCTCAAGGAGTCTCATGGTCAACTCCAAGTAAAGCTAACTAAGGAGAAAGCCACCTTTCCTCATATGGTGTTAATTGATAATGCAAATGCTACTAACCCTTGTTGTGAGCATGTGCATCTTGTTGAGGAGAATGCTAAGTTGAAGGAGCAACTTGAGAAAGGCCTTGTGTCATGCATACAAGGTGAGAAGAACCTCAACGACCTTTTGAGAAACCAAAAGGAAGTTGTGGCCAAGGAGGGGATTGGGTTCGCACCCAAGCCCAAGAACAATAAAAAGAATGGGTGATGGTTTTATCCTACCCATTGAGGAACCCCTTGTGGCCGAAGGAAAAGGACAATGCTCCACTCAAGTGGAGCCATCACCAACCCAAGGCCCACACGTTTTCGAAGAACAAAGTGAAGGCCCTCAACCTCATGAACAAGACCAAGGGTAAAATCATGATCAAGACGGTGGAGACACACCAAGTGATGCCCAAGGTCAAGTTCTCTCCTCCGAGCAAGTTCAAGATCTAGAACAAGCTCAAGACGGCGCTCAAGATGATCAAGTGACCGCTCCTCAACTCACCTCCGAGGAGGAATTGGAGCGTCGTGCCGCCAAGATTGCTTCCAAGCTCTCCACCAAGGGTCATCTCATGAAGAATGTGCTTGGAAGCATTCAAAAGGGGGTAAGCACTCGTAGACAATTGGCAAACTATTGTGAACATCACGCGTTTGTCTCTTGTGTGGAACCCCAAAAGGTATATGAAGCTCTCGAAGATCCGGATTGGCTCAATGCCATGCATGAAGAACTCAGCAACTTCGAGTACAACAAGGTGTGGAGATTAGTGCCAAGGCCAACGGGGAACCACAATGTCATTGGAACGAAGTGGATATTCAAGAACAAGCAAGATGCTCATGGGACCATCATCCGCAACAAGGCACGATTGGTGGCACAAGGCTACTCTCAAGTCGAGGGTATCGACTACGGTGAAACCTTTGCTCCCGTTGCTCGCCTTGAATCTATTCGTTTGTTGATTGCTTATGCTTCTCATCACAACTTTAAGTTGCAACAAATGGATGTGAAGAGTGCTTTTCTTAATGGACCTATTAATGAGTTGGTGTATGTCAAGCAACCCCCCGGGTTCGAGGATCCCTACTTTCCCGATCATGTGTATCAACTCGATAAGGCACTCTATGGCCTTAAACAAGCCCCACGTGCGTGGTATGGCCACCTTACCGAGTTGTTACAAGATCGTGGGTTTGAAATTGGGCTAATCGACCCCACTCTTTTTGCTAAGAAGGTCAAAGGGGAGTTGTTTGTGTGCCAACTATATGTTGATGACATTATCTTTGGTTCCCCTAACAAAGCTTTCAATGAGGAATTTGCCGCACTCATGACCTCAAAGTTCAAGATGTCTTCCATGGGAGAGTTGAAGTTCTTTCTCGGTTTCGAAGTAAAGCAAAGAAGAGAAGGAACCTTCATCAACCAAGCCAAATACACTCAAGACATGCTCAAGAGATTCAAGCTAAGTGATGTCAAGCCGGCGTCCACTCCAATGCCCACCAAGTGCCAACTTGACATCGATCCCAATGGTAAAGCGGTGGATCAAAAGGTATATAGCTCCATGATTGGTTCATTACTTTACCTTTGTGCATCTAGACCGGATATCATGTTGAGTGTGGGAATTTGTGCACGTTTTCAAGCCGCACCTAAGGAAAGCCACTTTGTGGCGATCAAGCGAATCTTTCGATATTTGGCTCATACCCCAAACTTTGGCTTATGGTACCCAAGAGGAGCAAACTTCAAGCTTGTAGGGTATTCGGACTCCGATTGGGCGGGAGACAAAGTGGATAGGAAGTCCACTTCCGGAGGGTGCCAATTCCTTGGTTGCTCTTTGGTAAGTTGGTCTTCTAAAAAGCAAAGTTGTGTGTCTCTCTCGTCCACCGAAGCGGAGTATGTGGCGGCCGGGATTTGTTGTGCACAACTCTTATGGATGAGGCAAACTTTAAAGGACTACGGTGTCATTTGTGACAAAGTGCCTCTTTGGTGTGACAATGAAAGTGCCATCAAGATTTCTCTCAACCCGGTGCAACACTTCAAGACGAAGCATATTGAGATTCGATATCACTTCATCCGGGATCATATTAGGCGAGGGGAAATCGAGCTCAACTATGTCAACACTCATGATAACCTTGCAGATATTTTCACAAAGCCGTTGGATGAAGCAAGATTTCGCGAGTTAAGGCATGAGCTAAATATCATTGATTCGAGCAATGTTGCTTGAGCACTTGCACCCCCCACCATACTCGACTTGTTATCTTTTTCAGGTGTAGGCATGGACATAGGGGGAGTGTTGTTCTCTTAATGAACTCTCCCTCCCCTTATTATGCATAAATTGATCAACTCTTTCACATTAGCCATTTTTGATGGTACTTGTGCTTCAAAGACGAGTTTTGGTCATGGGCCCAAGGATAATTCTTCGCGGTGCCATACCAATTGACTCAAACATAGGTGGCCTCGGCCACCGCCCTCTCTTGTAGAGGTGTGTGGTTCTTGTCCTCGTGCTGATGCTTTTGTTGCTGTGTGTTTGCTCTCTTCTCTTGCCGTTTGTTTCTCTTTTCTTTTGACCTAAGCCTTTGTGTCTAGTCTTTGGAGTATTGGCTGGGCGGTACTACCGCTGGTGGTGCGCGGTACTACCGCTTATGTTGACAAGCGGTACTACCGCCCACCCGAGCGGTACTACCGCTGGGGGGCGGGATCAGGGGGTTATGTCGGGGCAGGGGGAGGTTTCTCCTCCCCCATACCCATTCGCACCACCCCTTCGTCCCTCTCCCTCTCTCCAGCGACTCCTCGCCGCGGGAGGGCTCCGGCGGGCCGCCGTCTCCGGGCCATCCCTCTCCATTCCCTTCGGTGGAGTCGATCCCCACCTCGTCCTCTTGCCATGGATGCCGGTATTGCCCTCGTTCCTTCTCTCTTTTTGTCTAGTTCTCAGATCTAGCGTTTTTGGGGCAATAGTGGTTGCATCTCTAGATTTTTGGCTAAATCTCGGCTTGAGTAGTTTGGAGAAGGCGTCTAGACTATGTGGATTAAGTTTTGGTAGCATTATTTTTGAATTTGGCAGTCCGGTAGTGCCGGATCTGACCACGGCAGTAGGAACCGCCGGTTCCCCGTCTTGCGCGGTACTACCGCTCCCGCTGGGGCGGTACTGCCGCCTATGGCCAGCGGTACTACCGCTGCCTGCCAGATTCCATCATTCCCCTACCTCTGTTTGATCCATGCTGTTTTGTTTGAAGGCTTACGCTTTTTCTTTCGTGTTGGTTTTTTTTTCTGTTCGTGTGTTTGGTTCCAGGTGGTGAACGTCCTGAGGAGCAAGTCCACCGTGTCAACCCCGGTCGTGCAACCTCAAAGCGCTACCGCACCTCTGAGTCAGTAGGTGCTTCCTCAAGTGCGGCTCCTCCGCCTCAACATCAGAAGAAACTTGCCAACAAGCCGAAGCCAAAGGGCAAGACTGTGACTGAGATGTCTGCTAAGGAGTTCTGGGAAAGGCGTCGCCGCAACCCCTATGCGGAAGACCAAGAACCCAATTTTGTCAACCGCCCGTTCTGGAACCGCTTTCAGTTTGCCATCTACTTTGATGTGATCAAGGCCAAGAAGAATCTCTTTGTTAGTGTTCGCTCCATCGTCACGGATGCCATGGAGAAGGATCCTGAGTACTTTGGTGAAGCTCTTCAGATGTGTACTCAGCTCAACATTCTCAGAATCATGCAGTTCAACAAGGACTTTGATGCAGATTTGGTGGCTCAGTTCTATGCTACTGTCCATCTTGGAACTGATGAAGAAAGAACTCTGACCTGGATGACAAATGGCAAGTTACTGTCTGTCAAGTGGAAGGCTTTCATGGAGTTACTTCATGTGGAAGATCGCGGGCTTGAGACTCCTATCGGCTTTCGCCCTCACCGCAACGTCAACTCCACTCACAAGCAAGCTCTCTGGCCCTACTGCACTGTGAAGGTTCACCCTGTGACTAAGAAGGAAACCTATGAGTTGTCTACCTACCTGGACATCCTTCATCGTGTCTTTCGAGAGATCCTCTTTCCTCACATCGGAAATCTAGATATGGTCCACTCCTATCTCGTGGATATGCTTCTCTTCTGCCAGCATGAGAAGGAAGCAAACACTGGCGAGTCCCTGGACATTTCTCATGTTATGTGGTCTGAACTTCTCACTACCATTTCTGAGCGCAAGTGCCCGATCTATGGTCCATTTATCATGCTGCTCATTGAGAAGGCCTGGGCACGTGTCCATCCCCAGGTGATGCTGGAAACTGGAGAATTGGTCTCACATGAGATCAAGCGTCTGAGGAAGAAGGAAAGTTGGGGCGTCCCAGGCCCTAAATCCGGGGGGCCATCTACTGCTGCTGACATGGAGACTGAGGATGGGACTGAGGCCGATGATGACGATGAGGATTATGCGCCTTCTGGGATAGAGCCTTCTGGGACAGAGCCCTCTTGGGCAAAGAAGATCAAGCGCAAGATGAAGAAGCTCTTCTGCATGGAGTCTCGTGGTCAGTACATGACTCATGTGGCTGAGAAGAAGGCCAGGGGGCATCACAAGGAGATCATGCGTCAGCTAGGTGCGACCGTTGTTAGTGGGTCTGAGGGCTAGATCACTGAGGAAGAGGAGTGGATTCAGCAGCACTATCCGTGGACCGATTCCGACACCGAGCAGTTTCCGACTAAGGATGGCAGTGCAGATGACCCTGCTGGGATGTGATGAGAGAGCTCCTCAGTTTGCCTTCACCTGGAGCCGTAGCGTCGCTCTTTGCCCTTTTGGTGTCTCGATGCCAAAGGGGGAGAGAGCTTAGGGATTTGCTTTATGGTGTGCTTTATGGTGTCGGTGTGCTTTATGTGTCGTCATTTTCTGTGTTGTGTCGTTGTGTTTTCTCGCGATTTGCCGTGTTTGGTTGTGTGCCAGTGAGACCTAAGTTCCAGATATATGGTGTAAGACATATGCTACCTTATCTTTATCTATGTCTTTCTGGTACTTTGGTATCTTATGAGTTGCTTGTCTATCATGTATCCTATGCTTATGTTGTTGGACTATAAAATATAGGGGGAGTGTTGATCCTAATGTGTGTGTCCTACATTCCAAAGGCACTACCAACTAGGTGCACACATTCAGGGGGAGCCCGTCTATATTTTGTAGTTCTTAGTTTCTTTACTTTCATGATATATCCTTGTGCAAATCCCTGGTTGTCATCAATCCACCAAAAGGGGGAGATTGTTAAGGCATATCTCTCTAGATGTAGTTTTGGTGATTGATGACAACATGTTTGCGGACTAATCGTGTGCTTTGAGCATTTCAGAGATTCATCATTTCGCACGAGACGATTTCTTTCCCCTCGGAGTGTCATTCAAGACGGTGTAGCTCTTTCGCTTCTTTTGGTGGATTAGTTTCGTAGGAGTCACCGTACTATCAAGAGGGGGTCCGCTTTGGTAAGGCTAGGATGGAATCAACACGTACACATCCTCTTTACACCCTCTGAGTCTTTCCGCTTCATTGGAGTTTCCTTTCCTCTCTCCTTGGGCTGAGTCTGGTCCCAGCGGTAGTACCGCGGTACCCAGCGGTAGTACCGCTTAGGGCTCACAAGCGGCAGTACCGCTCCGCAGCGGTAGTACCGCTGGTGGGTCCTCAGCAGTAGTACCGCTACGGTACCAGGCCCCTACCGCGTCGACTCGAGGGGTCGTTTTTCGTGTCGGATTGCTCGGTACTTCGCAGCGGCAGTAGAGCGGCAGTTCCGCTCTTAAGCGGTAGTACCGTCCTACCACCGCGGCAGTACCGCCCATGTCCTTATCTCCCCTGCCCTCCAGTCTCCACGGTAGTACCGCCGTGGGAGCGGTAGTACCGCTTGTCTTCGCGGTAGTACCGCTGCCTTATGCGGAAGTACCGCCCTGTGCGGGGCTGTTGTGGGGGGTAACGGTTGGATTGTTCCCCCCACTATATAAAGAGGTCTTCTTCCCCGTAGTTGACTTACCTCTTTGTAACACCCCGAGAATCATGCTACAGTAACTCTCTGAGATTAAGCTAATCATGTTGCTAAACAGGGCTTGATCACAATTGCATCAAATTTCTTTTCAAACTCCTAGTTCAAACTTCAATTAAAATCAAAGTGGAAAATAAAAGTTTTCAAAAATTTGAACAAAAATGTTCGGTGGGTGCCAAATAATACACTGGTAATTATGGTGGAGAAAACACATTTTTATAAAATACATAAATACTTTTAAATGAAATAAAACAGAAAAGAAAATAAACAAATAAAAAGAAAAAGCAAAAGAACACAGCACAGACAAAGAAAAAGAAAAAAAGGAGAAGGCCCTCCCCCCCCACTGGACCCCTGGCCCAACTGGGCCGACCCCCGGCCCAGCCGGCCTAGCCCATCTCCCACTCCCCCTCGCCCCCTTCCCTGTTCCCCCGACCGGGGTCGAAACAGGGGCCGTCCCCGCCGCACCCCCTCGCCGGCGACGGGGAGGATAAGGGCGCCAGCTCCCCCCGCCTCCTCGGGCCTCTCTCCCACTCGCCCCGCTCTCCTCTCGGCCCCTGCGCCTCCCTCTTCCCCCCAGATCCGCGCCGCTCTCTTCTTCCCCACGCCCGACGCGCTCGCCGCCGTTCCCGTCGTTCACACGGCCACCGTGCCCCAATCGCCACCTCGCCGTGTCATACGCCGTCGCCGCCCTCGACTACACCACCTCCGCCTCTCCGTTGAAGCTCGGAGCCACTGCAACGGCCTCCCCGAGCTCGTCTTCAACTTCGGACGCCGGCGACCCCCTCCTTCCCCGGCGCCGACCTGCTGCTCCTAAGCTCTCACCGGCCTCCGTGTGCCGCGCGGTGAGCCTCTCCCCCCTCCTCCCCTGTCCTTTCTCTCTCGCGCGCCCCCTAGCTTCTTCCCCGCGCGCGCCCGAAGGCCGCGTCGCGGAGCTCGCCGCCGGCGGGTCTCCGGTGACCTTATGGTCACGGGCTCAAGCCCGTTGCACTCCCCACCTCGCGTAGATGCCCCCCAGCCCCTCCGCTTGCTCGATAGCCCGCCGTAGCCTCGTTTCCGTCGGGCACCCGTGCGCGCCGCCGCCTCCGCCGCTCGCCGGCGCCGATTCCGGCCAAGTCCGGCGAAGCCCCGGCCACCCCTGGATGCGGCGCTGCGAGCCCTTTCGAATGGGTCTAGCCCCGCTCCTCCCCGAGCCCCGTAGCGCGATTCCGGCCAACTCCGGCGAGGGGCCGCCGCTGTTTTGGTCGCCGGAGTTGCTCCGGCGCCGGCCGCCGACGTGGCTGGCCTGGGCCCCCCCAGTGCCACTGCCAGTGGGCCCGTGGGCCCCGTTGACTGGGTCCACCCAGTCAACGTGCTGACTGGGCAGGCCCAGCCACTGACATGCGGGCCCCGCCGCAAAAATAAAAAAAAAGAAAAGAAAAGGAAAATGTTTTATAAATAAAAATAATTAATTAATCTAATCACTCACTGACAGGTGGGCCCAGTAGTTAATTAACTAAAAATTAATTAGTTTAATCTTCTGTTAACCCACTGTCTATGACAGGTGGGTCCCCCGTGTCAGTTTTGACCAGTCAACCGGACTGTTGACCGCTGACGTCACTCATACGTCATGCTGACGTCATATCCCTTTTCTGTTAATTAAATAATTCCAGAAATTCAAATAATCTTTGAAAATTCATATCTTTTAAACCGTAACTCGGATGAAAATGTTTTCTATATGAAAGTTGCTCAGAACGACGAGACGAATCCGAATACGCAGTCCGTTCGTCCACCACACCTCCCTAACCTATCGAACTAGCAACTTTCCCCCTCCGGTCCGTCTGTCCGAAAACGCGAAACATCGGGAATACCTCCCGGATGTCCCCCCCCTTCGCCGGTACCACGTACTGTCGCGTTAGGACACACCTAGCACCGTTCATTGTCATGTCACGCATCGTCATGCTTATGTTTGCATTGTATTTACTGTTTCTTCCCCCTCTTCTCTCCGGTAGACTACGAGACCGACACTGCTGCTGCCCAGTTCGACTACGGAGTCGACGACCCCTCCTACTTGCCAGAGCAACCAGGCAAGCCCCCCCCCCTTGATCACCAGATATCGCCTATTCTTCTCTATACTGCTTGCATTAGAGTAGTGTAGCATGTTACTGTTTTCCGATATCCTATCCTTATGCATAGCCTATCCTTGCTACTACTGTTGTTACCTTTACCTGCAATCCTACATGCTTAGTTTAGGGTGCTAGATTTCCATCAGTGGCCCTACATTCTTGTCCGTCTGCTGTGCTATACTATCGGGCCGTGATCACCTGGGCGGTGATCATGGGTATATACTTATATACTACATACATGACACATGTGATGACTAAAGTCGGGTCAGCTCGTAGGAGTACCCGCAAGTGGATCTTTGTGGCGGAGCGACATGGCAGGTTGAGACCACCCAGGTGAGAGGTGGGCCTGGCCCTGGTCGGCGTTTGCGGTTACTTAACACGCTTAACGAGATCTTGGTATTTGATCTGAGTCTGGCCATTTGGTCTATACGCACTAACCATCTACGCGGGAGTAGTTATGGGTATCCCGGCGTCGTGGTATCAGCCGAAGCCTTCTTGACGTCAGCGACTGAGTGGCGCGCGCCGGATTGGACTGGAACGCCACTAGGCTAGGTCTGCTTCCGGCCGCGTACGCAACGTGCAGGTGTGCATAGGGCGATGGGCCCAGACCCCTGCGCGCTTAGGATTAGACCGGCGTGCTGACCGCTCTGTTGTGCTTAGGTGGGGCTGCGACGCGTTGATCTTACGAGGCCGGGCATGACCCAGAAAAGTGTGTCCGGCCAAATGGGATCGAGCGTGTTGGGTTATGTGGTGCACCCCTGCAGGGAAGTTTATCTATTCGAATAGCCGTGTCCCTCGGTAAAAGGACGACCCGGAGTTGTACCTTGACCTTATGACAACTAGAACTGGATACTGAATAAAATACACCCTTCCAAGTGCCAGATACAACCCGGTGATCGCTCTCTAACAGGGCGACGAGGAGGGGATCGCCGGGTAGGATTATGCTATGCGATGCTACTTGGAGGACTTCAATCTACTCTCTTCTACTTGCTGCAAGATGGAGATGGCCAGAAGCGTAGTCTTCGACAGGACTAGCTATCCCCCTTTTATTCTGGCATTCTGCAGTTCAGTCCACTGATATGCCCCTTTACACATATACCCATGCATATGTAGTATAGCTCCTTGCTTGCGAGTACTTTGGATGAGTACTCACGGTTGCTTCTCTCCCTCTTTTCCCCCTTTCCTTTCTATCTGGTTGTCGCAACCAGATGTTGGAGCCCAGGAACCAGACGCCACCGTCGACGACGACACCTACGACACTGGAGGTGCCTACTACTACGTGCAGGCCGCGGACGACGACCAGGAGTAGTTAGGAGGATCCCAGGCAGGAGGCCTGCGCCTCGTTCGATCTGTATCCCAGTTTGTGCTAGCCTTCTTAAGGCAAACTTGTTTAACTTATGTCTGTACTCAGATTTTGTTGCTTCCGCTGACTCGTCTGTGATCGAGCACTTGTATTCGAGCCCTCGAGGCCCCTGGCTTGTATTATGATGCTTGTATGACTTATTTATGTTTTAGAGTTGTGTTGTGATATCTTCCCGTGAGTCCCTGATCTTGGTCGTACACATTTGCGTGCATGATTAGTGTACGGTCAAATCGGGGGCGTCACAAGTTGGTATCAGAGCCGACTGCCTGTAGGAATCCCCCTATCCACACTCCTTGGCCGAAGTCGAGTCTAGACATTACAAAACTTTTACTAACATGGCTGTGTGTCTTACGGGCCCACGTCGCCATTGGGTGGTACTAGTATCTTTTACTCCTCGACCTTTACTCTGGGACTCTGAACTCTCTTCTACTCGGGTTAAACGAATTTACTAACTTTAACACTAGGATCCCGTGACCGCATTCACCCCAAAGTTGGATAAACCATAGATGTTTCTTAGAGTAGTATTTTGAACAATTCACACACTGTCATTTGACTCCTTTGAAACGTCTTTGCTTTCAGATGGAACCCACGAGGCAGGTCGTTCGCCACACGACGGCCATTGGTGCCTCGGGATCACCTGCGGTGCTAGCTGAGATGATGACCTATCTGGGTTATCGCTGGCACCCTGAGTACACCGTCTACGAGGAGTACCAGGACTTTAACCAGGAGCAGTACCGTGCCATCGTCCACCTCTACTCTCGGGAGTACGACTCCACTACTGTGCTGCACACCGCACATGGTGTTGGTGTGACCATCGATATGGCTGTCCACGATGCTGCCTATGCTGCTCTGACACGTCTTCGTGGAGAGTATCAGGAGTTGGACACCTCCCCTTTCAGGCACATTGCTATCGCATCTGATGTTGGTGCGGAGGGATACTATACTGCTGCCTACTCCACTGTCACCCGAGAGCCCTTCTACCATCAGCACCTGGTTCTGCATGCTGATGGGCTGGATCGAGCTAACCGAGCTCTTCGCCACGAGATGTACACCACCCGTCAGCACCTTTACCGTGCTCTGACGCTGCTGCACCCCTTTGTCCGATCTGGACAGGTACCGCGTACTGCGATCTACCCAGCCAGGACCGTGATGCCCCACGGTGTCGATTGGCCAGAGGTGGGAGGCTACTCTCCCGCACTTGGCCCTCTTCTGCCACCTGAGCGTCGGGCTCTACACCTGAGTATCCGCGGCCCCCAGTCTGCTGACGTCGAGGGCTATCCGTTGCCTCACTACCAGCTGTCGGGCTACGATTACCTCCACAGTACCTCTTGGGACTGATGTAGGCTTGCTTGTAGTATTAGTTGCAGTCGCCGCGAGCCTGTGTGCCGCCTATGATGTTTTAGTCTATGTACTGAACTCTATGTACTGAACTCTATGCATGACCCCTTTTGTAAAGTTATGCCGACTACTATGTAGTAGCTATCGTGCTCCTTTCATTATGCATGTTTCATCATGAATGATTCTTGTCATTGCAAATTTCTCAATGCTGAACTACCCCTGTTATATATTAGCAGGATGGTTAGACCAGGTGGTCGTGGTCGTGGTGGCGATGCCCCACCACCACCTGAGTACATGGCTGGTATGATCCAACAGTTTGAACTGAACCGCCAATTCATGGAAAATATGATGGCCCAGTTTCCTCGCCCCAATATGAACCAGCAGCCAGCTCAAGTGACTCTTCAAGATTTCATACGCCTCAACCCAACCATCTACCGCAGCTCAACTCAGCCTCTGGATGCTGATGACTGGCTTCGTGACATCACCTATGAGATGGAGTCTGCTGATGTAGCCCCTGCCAGCTATGTCACCTTTGCTTCCTTCTTCTTGAAGGGACCCACAGCTCAATGGTGGGACAGCCACAAGCGTACTCTGCCAGCTGGAACAATCATCACATGGCCAGACTTCCAAGCTGCTTTTCGTGCCCGCTTCATTCCTCAGGGAGTCATGGACCGGAAGAAGCGTGAGTTCCGCAACCTCACCCAAGGCAACAAAACTGTCGAAGCTTATCAGCGGGAGTTTCTGGACTTGTCCCGCTATGCTGAAGAAGACATTGCAACTGATGCACGCAGACAGGAGAAGTTCCGTGATGGCCTTCAAGCTGACATCAAGCTCGCACTTCTAGTGCATGACTTTGCTGATTTCGCCACCTTGGTGAACAAGGCCATCAATGTCGAAACTGGTCTGCAGGAATACCAGAGCTCTCACAGGCGCAACCGTGACACGGGCTCATCTTCGGGCCCACCCTCACAGAAGCGTAAGATATGGATCCCGAACAGCATGTACTGTCCAAATGCATCTGCCCCAAGGCAGACCTATGCTGCACCTCGTCTGCCTCCACCACCATCTAGGCAGTCAAGACTTCCAGCTCCACCATCCCAAGCTCCTGTTCCCACTCCGAATAATGGCTTGTGCTTCAGGTGTGGTCAACCAGGACACCGTGCTAGAGAATGCAACCAGAACCAGAATCAACTGGCCCTTCCAGCAACTGGCCGTGGTAACAATCAGCCTCGCAACAACAATGCTAAGTCTTATGGTCGTGCTCATGCCAACCACGTTGATCTCAACGAAGCTCAAGACCAGCCTGCTACTGTGATGGGTACACTCCTCGTAAATTCAGTACCAGCATCCGTTTTATTTGATACAGGTGCATCGCATTCATTCATGTCAGAAGATTTTGCATACAAGCACGACGTTAAATGTGAGGAGATGAACACCTCTGTATTGGTCAAAACCCCCGTGGGACAGTGTCAAACCTCCTTGGTTGGCATCGATGTCCCCGTGGAAATCGAAGGGCTAGAATTCTATGCCTCTCCCATTATCCTGAAGACGTCTAACATCGACCTCATTTTGGGTATGGATTGGTTGAAAGCGCATACTGCTTCTATAGTTTGCGCCACTAAGACCGTCCATCTGCTACACCCTTCAGATGAAATAGTTGCTTACCAAGCTCATCTGGTGCAAAATGCCGAGGCAAGGCTCTATGCATTGAATGCATTGAACGCTGCACCACTCGAGGGCATTGAAAACATTCCCGTCGTGCGTGAATTCCTTGATGTCTTCCCTGAAGAACTTCCAGGGATTCCCCCTGCTAGAGCTGTCGAATTCATCATCGACTTGAAACCAGGCACCACTCCTATAGCCAAGCGACCCTACAAAATGCCGCCGCATGAACTCCTTGAGCTTAAGGAGGAAATCGACAAATCTCTTCGCAAGGGATTCATTCGCCCAAGTTGCTCTCCTTGGGGAGCACCTTCTCTCTTTGTCAAGAAGAAGGATGGGACAAACCGGTTAGTTCAAGACTACCGTCCTATAAACCAAGCTACCATTCAGAATAAATACCCTCTTCCTCGGATCAATGATCTATATGATCAACTGGCGGGTTCGTCAGTGTTCTCTAAGCTCGACTTGAGGTTGGGCTACCATCAGATCCGTGTTCGCGAAGAGGATATCCCAAAGACCGACTTCGTGACTCGCTATGGTTCATACGAGTACACCGTCATGTCTTTCGGTTTAACCAATGCTCCAGCCACCTTCTCTCGTCTGATGAACTATATATTCATGGATTACCTCGACAAGTTCGTCGTGGTTTATCTGGATGATATCCTGATATTTTCCAAGAACAAAGAAGAACATGCCGAACATCTTCGACTTGTGCTGGAGAAGCTACGAGAGCATCAACTATATGCCAAGTTCTCCAAATGTGAATTCTGGCTACCGGAAGTAACCTATCTTGGGCATGTCATCTCTAAGGATGGTATTGCCGTCAACCCCGAGCGAGTTCAGGCTATTCTTGATTGGACTCCTCCCAAGAACGTTAAGCAAGTCAGAAGTTTTCTCGGTCTCGCCAGCTATTGCCATCGATTCGTCGAGAACTTCTCTAAGATCGCCATGCCTCTGACTAACCTGTTGCATAAGGGTGTCAAGTTCCAATGGACAGACAAATGTCAGGAAAGTTTCCAAGCACTCAAAGACAAGTTGACTTCTGCTCCAGTTCTAGCTCCACCTGATACTAAGAAGGACTTTGTCATTTACTGCGACGCTTCCCGTCAAGGATTAGGCTGTGTCCTAATGCAAGACCGCAAGGTGATTGCTTATGCCTCTCGACAATTGCGCCCTCACGAAGAGAACTACCCAGTTCACGACCTCGAACTTGCTGCTGTCATTCATGCGCTGAAGCATTGGCGACATTACCTTCTCGGTAATCGTTGCGAGATCTTCACTGACCACCAAAGTCTGAAATATCTGTTTACTCAGCCAGATCTGAACCTCCGTCAACAGAGATGGATGGAGCTTGTTGCAGACTTTGACTTGGGTATTTCCTATATGCCAGGCAAGGCTAATGTAATGGCTGATGCCTTGAGCCGCAAGTCTTACTGCAACCACCTCCAGGTTCATAAAGTTCAGCCCTCGCTTGTTGAAGAATTCAGGAAGCTGAACCTCCATATTGTTCCTCCGGGTGCACTCGCTCCCCCTCCTAAGGAGTTTGGCAAGGTGAACCTCCATGTTGTTACCCAGGGTTCCCTCAATACCCTAGTTGCTAAACCAGATCTCGTGGATAGCATCAAAAGGCTACAGAGGTATGACTCTGAAGCCCACAAGATTAAGCGCTACCTCGCAGAAGGAAAGCCCTCATTCTTCACCATTGCTGAAGATGGCACCTTATACTTCAAGGGCCGCCTAGTGGTGCCATGTGCAGAGAAAAACCTGGATATGACACAGGAAGTTATGAAAGAAGCTCATGATACACCTCTGTGTATCCATCCTGGTAGTACAAAGATGTACCAAGACATCCGTCAGAGATTCTGGAGGTCTAATATGAAGTAAGACATTGCTCGTTATGTTGCTGAGTGTGACGTTTGCCGTCGTATCAAAGCAGAACATCAAAGGCCTGCTGGAACTCTACAACCTATCTCTATTCCTGAATGGAAATGGGACCATGTTGAGATGGACTTCGTCACTGGATTTCCCAAATCACAGAAAGGTAATGATGCTATTCTTGTCGTCATTGACCGACTTTCCAAAGTTGCACATTTTCTGGCAGTCAAAGAAACGATCACTGCTAGCCAGTTGGCAACGCTCAATATGTCCAGGATTGTTTCACTCCACGGTATTCCATTGGTTATCAGCTCAGACCGTGGCAGCTTATTCACTTCAAGATTCTGGGCAAGTTTCCAAGAAGCTATGGGAACTCATCTGTCATTCAGTACTGCGTTTCATCCTCAATCGCAAGGGCAAGTTGAACGCGTCAACCAAGTTCTCGAAGACATGCTTCGAGCTTGTGTTATTTCCTTCGGCAAGAAATGGGAGGAATCTCTCCCGTATGCTGAGTTCTCTTATAATAATAGCTATCAAGCTAGTCTGAAGATGGCCCCCTTCGAAGTGTTATATGGACGAAAGTGCCGAACCCCTCTGAACTGGTCAGAAACTGGGGAACGTCCACTCTTCGGTCCGGATATTATCCAAGATGCCGAAGAACAAGTCCGCATTATTCGTGAGAATCTCAAGACTGCTCAGTCACGTCAGAAGAGTCAGTATGACCGTCATCATAAAGACATGGTCTATCAACCTGGCGAAAAGGCTTATCTTCGAGTCACACCTATGAAGGGTGCTCACCGCTTCGGGATCAAGGGCAAACTAGCTCCTCGCTATATTGGCCCATTCACTATTCTCGAAAGGCGTGGAAAAGTGGCATACCAACTGGAGCTACCGCCGAACCTTTCTCAGGTTCACGATGTGTTCCATGTGTCACAGCTCCGCCGTTGCTTCAAGGATCCAATCCGAGCTGTGGATCATGAAGTGCTCGAATTGCAGCAAGACCTCTCCTATAAGGAACATCCGGTCCGCATTCTCGACCAAGCTGAACGCCGCACACGTCAGAAGGCGATCAAGTTTCTCAAAGTCCAGTGGTCGCACCATTCTGAAGATGAGGTCACTTGGGAACGAGAGGATCGTCTGCGCGAAGAATACCCCGCACTGTTTCCTTCTACCTCCTAAATCTCGGGACGAGATTTCTTGTAGTGGAGGAGATTTGTAACACCCCGAGAATCATGCTACAGTAACTCTCTGAGATTAAGCTAATCATGTTGCTAAACAGGGCTTGATCACAATTGCATCAAATTTCTTTTCAAACTCCTAGTTCAAACTTCAATTAAAATCAAAGTGGAAAATAAAAGTTTTCAAAAATTTGAACAAAAATGTTCGGTGGGTGCCAAATAATACACTGGTAATTATGGTGGAGAAAACACATTTTTATAAAATACATAAATACTTTTAAATGAAATAAAACAGAAAAGAAAATAAATAAATAAAAAGAAAAAGCAAAAGAACACAGCACAGACAAAGAAAAAGAAAAAAAAGGAGAAGGCCCTCCCCCCCCACTGGACCCCTGGCCCAACTGGGCCGACCCCCGGCCCAGCCGGCCTAGCTCATCTCCCACTCCCCCTCGCCCCCTTCCCTGTTCCCCCGACCGGGGTCGGAACAGGGGCCGTCCCCGCCGCACCCCCTCGCCGGCGACGGGGAGGATAAGGGCGCCAGCTCCCCCCGCCTCCTCGGGCCTCTCTCCCACTCGCCCCGCTCTCCTCTCGGCCCCTGCGCCTCCCTCTTCCCCCCAGATCCACGCCGCTCTCTTCTTCCCCACGCCCGACGCGCTCGCCGCCGTTCCCGTCGTTCACACGGCCACCGTGCCCCAATCGCCACCTCGCCGTGTCATACGCCGTCGCCGCCCTCGACTACACCACCTCCGCCTCTCCGTTGAAGCTCGGAGCCACTGCAACGGCCTCCCCGAGCTCGTCTTCAACTTCGGACGCCGGCGACCCCCTCCTTCCCCGGCGCCGACCTGCTGCTCCTAAGCTCTCACCGGCCTCCGTGTGCCGCGCGGTGAGCCTCTCCCCCCTCCTCCCCTGTCCTTTCTCTCTCGCGCGCCCCCTAGCTTCTTCCCCGCGCGCGCCCGAACGCCGCGTCGCGGAGCTCGCCGTCGGCGGGTCTCCGGTGACCTTATGGTCACGGGCTCAAGCCCGTTGCACTCCCCACCTCGCGTAGATGCCCCCCAGCCCCTCCGCTTGCTCGATAGCCCGTCGTAGCCTCGTTTCCGTCGGGCACCCGTGCGCGCCGCCGCCTCCGCCGCTCGCCGGCGCCGATTCCGGCCAAGTCCGGCGAAGCCCCGGCCACCCCTGGATGCGGCGCTGCGAGCCCTTTCGAATGGGTCTAGCCCCGCTCCTCCCCGAGCCCCGTAGCGCGATTCCGGCCAACTCCGGCGAGGGGCCGCCGCTGTTTTGGTCGCCGGAGTTGCTCCGGCGCCGGCCGCCGACGTGGCTGGCCTGGGCCCCCCCAGTGCCACTGCCAGTGGGCCCGTGGGCCCCGTTGACTGGGTCCACCCAGTCACCGTGCTGACTGGGCAGGCCCAGCCACTGACATGCGGGCCCCGCCGCAAAAATAAAAAAAAGAAAAGAAAAGGAAAATGTTTTATAAATAAAAATAATTAATTAATCTAATCACTCACTGACAGGTGGGCCCAGTAGTTAATTAACTAAAAATTAATTAGTTTAATCTTCTGTTAACCCACTGTCTATGACAGGTGGGTCCCCCGTGTCAGTTTTGACCAGTCAACCGGACTGTTGACCGCTGACGTCACTCATACGTCATGCTGACGTCATATCCCTTTTCTGTTAATTAAATAATTCCAGAAATTCAAATAATCTTTGAAAATTCATATCTTTTAAACCGTAACTCGGATGAAAATGTTTTCTATATGAAAGTTGCTTAGAACGACGAGACGAATCCGAATACGCAGTCCGTTCGTCCACCACACCTCCCTAACCTATCGAACTAGCAACTTTCCCCCTCCGGTCCGTCTGTCCGAAAACGCGAAACATCAGGAATACCTCCCGGATGTCCCCCCCCTTCGCCGGTACCACGTACTGTCGCGTTAGGACACACCTAGCACCGTTCATTGTCATGTCACGCATCGTCATGCTTATGTTTGCATTGTATTTACTGTTTCTTCCCCTCTTCTCTCCGGTAGACTACGAGACCGACACTGCTGCTGCCTAGTTCGACTACGGAGTCGACGACCCCTCCTACTTGCCAGAGCAACCAGGCAAGCCCCCCCCCTTGATCACCAGATATCGCCTATTCTTCTCTATACTGCTTGCATTAGAGTAGTGTAGCATGTTACTGTTTTCCGATATCCTATCCTGATGCATAGCCTATCCTTGCTACTACTGTTGTTACCTTTACCTGCAATCCTACATGCTTAGTTTAGGATGCTAGATTTCCATCAGTGGCCCTACATTCTTGTCCGTCTGCTGTGCTATACTATCGGGCCGTGATCACCTGGGCGGTGATCATGGGTATATACTTATATACTACATACATGACACATGTGATGACTAAAGTCGGGTCAGCTCGTAGGAGTACCCGCAAGTGGATCTTTGTGGCGGAGCGACAGGGCAGGTTGAGACCACCCAGGTGAGAGGTGGGCCTGGCCCTGGTCGGCGTTCGCGGTTACTTAACACGCTTAACGAGATCTTGGTATTTGATCTGAGTCTGGCCATTTGGTCTATACGCACTAACCATCTACGCGGGAGTAGTTATGGGTATCCCGGCGTCGTGGTATCAGCCGAAGCCTTCTTGACGTCAGCGACTGAGTGGCGCGCGCCGGATTGGACTGGAACGCCACTAGGCTAGGTCTGCTTCCGGCCGCGTACGCAACGTGCAGGTGTGCATAGGGCGATGGGCCCAGACCCCTGCGCGCTTAGGATTAGACCGGCGTGCTGACCGCTCTGTTGTGCTTAGGTGGGGCTGCGACGCGTTGATCTTACGAGGCCGGGCATGACCCAGAAAAGTGTGTCCGGCCAAATGGGATCGAGCGTGTTGGGTTATGTGGTGCACCCCTGCAGGGAAGTTTATCTATTCGAATAGCCGTGTCCCTCGGTAAAAGGACGACCCGGAGTTGTACCTTGACCTTATGACAACTAGAACTGGATACTGAATAAAATACACCCTTCCAAGTGCCAGATACAACCCGGTGATCGCTCTCTAACAGGGCGACGAGGAGGGGATCGCCGGGTAGGATTATGCTATGCGATGCTACTTGGAGGACTTCAATCTACTCTCTTCTACTTGCTGCAAGATGGAGATGGCCAGAAGCGTAGTCTTCAACAGGACTAGCTATCCCCCTTTTATTCTGGCATTCTGCAGTTCAGTCCACTGATATGCCCCTTTACACATATACCCATGCATATGTAGTATAGCTCCTTGCTTGCGAGTACTTTGGATGAGTACTCACGGTTGCTTCTCTCCCTTTTTTCCCCCTTTCCTTTCTATCTGGTTGTCGCAACCAGATGTTGGAGCCCAGGAGCCAGACGCCACCGTCGACGACGACACCTACGACACTGGAGGTGCCTACTACTACGTGCAGGCCGCGGACGACGACCAGGAGTAGTTAGGAGGATCCCAGGCAGGAGGCCTGCGCCTCGTTCGATCTGTATCCCAGTTTGTGCTAGCCTTCTTAAGGCAAACTTGTTTAACTTATGTCTGTACTCAGATTTTGTTGCTTCCGCTGACTCGTCTGTGATCGAGCACTTGTATTCGAGCCCTCGAGGCCCCTGGCTTGTATTATGATGCTTGTATGACTTATTTATGTTTTAGAGTTGTGTTGTGATATCTTCCCGTGAGTCCCTGATCTTGGTCGTACACATTTGCATGCATGATTAGTGTACGGTCAAATCGGGGGCGTCACACTCTTCCCCCCAAAGCTCCATTGTTGCTCCAAGCTCCATTTTCGCCCGATCTCTCTCCCTAGCCAATCAAACTTGTTGATTTGCTCGGGATTGGTTGAGAAGGCCCCGATCTACACTTCCACCAAGAGAAATTTGATTCCCCCCACTTATCCCTAGCGGATCTTGTTACTCTTGGGTGTTTGAGCACCCTAGACGGTTGAGGTCACCGCGGAGCCATAGTCCATTGTGGTGAAGCTTTGTGGTGTCGTTGGGAGCCTCCAATTAAGTTGTGGAGATTGCCCCAACCTTGTTTGTAAAGGTCCGGTCGCCTCCTTCAAGGGCACCAATAGTGGAATCACGGAATCTCGCATTGTGTGAGGGCGTGAGGAGAATACGGTGGCCCTAGTGGCTTCTTGGGGAGCATTGTGCCTCCACACCGCTCCAACAGAGACGTACTTCCCCTCAAAAGGAAGGAACTTCGGTAACACATCCTCGTCTTCACCGGCTCCACTCTTGGTTATCTCGTCCCTTTACTTTCGCAAGTTTACTTGTGTTATATCTCTTACTTGCTTGCGTGCTTGTTGTCATTGCATCATATAGGTTGCTCACTTAGTTGCATATCTAGACAACCTATTTTGATGCAAAGTTTAATTTGGTAAAGAAAAGCTAAAAATTGTTAGTTGCCTATTCACCCCCCTCTAGTCAACTATATCGATCCTTTCAACCGGTCACCTACCCACATCATACTGGCGCTTGGAGGGAGGCTGGCGAGAAGCGGCGGGGACGAGGGAGACAGGGGAAAGGAGCCAACCTCAGATCTGACGAGGAGGGGAAGACCTCCGCGCCGCTGCCACCACCCGCCGTCGTCTCACCACCCGCGTGGTCGAGGCTGCCGGCCAGAGCACACCCGCGAACGACACCGGCCGAGAAGGCGCCGCCGCCTCGCCAAGAAGGGCCACCGCCCCAGATCCGAGGTCCTCCTCGAGGAAAGGAGCGTCCGAGGCGTCGCCGCCACCATCACGGGCGGTCGCGCGAGCGGATCCTGTGGCTTTCTCAGGTGGCGGCGAGGGAGGGAGGGTGAGGGAGCGGCGGCGCGACGGGGAAACCCTAGTCGCCGCCCGAGTCGCCCGAAGCGGATGACGTGGGGGCCGCGCGGGGATGTGATCCATACTTCAGAGGAACTGAACTGAGGCCATGAGAATGGTTGACGGCTTTGGATCATGCCTTCCTAAAGCTCAGCAGTCTGGCTTCATGCAACTGCGATAAAGGTTCAGGTCATGGCCATCGACGTTCCTGCCCACACGTGCTTGCAGAATCGCCTGCGGGACGTACATAAGCAACAGATTCGGTGTAGCATCACTGTTCCAATGACACCAGACATATATAATTCAATGAGAAAAGGCGGAGAAGGACAAAGAGCTATGTCGTCGTTTGGCCGGATCAGGAGCTCGCCGACGCCGATGAACTGAAACATAAAGGCGCAGTGGACTGGAAACCAATGTCCCTCAGGTGCTGGGTGTCGATCTTCAGCGTCGCGCTGCCATCTCGAATGACAGCAACTGCAGAGTCCACATCGTATGACTGAATGCTGGAGAATCGCAAGCCAAGAAGGTTAGCACATTTAATTAAAATGTGCGGTTACGTTCGTCCCGGACCTCGTCGCGGCGCGCACTCTCACCGCCGACGACGGCGAGATCCTTCCGCCACGGCGCGCTTCGGATGGTGCTGATCGACAAGCGAGACGTGACGGTCGATGCACGAGGGAGAGTGCATCAAGGTCAACCAGGTCATCTCCTTCCCGTGCCATCTGGCTAGGGTTGACCGCCTCATCTCGCCGCCATGCACGATCTCATCGCATGCGGGTCCCTGCATGCAAAGTGGGGAGGAGGAGAGACATGCAGCGGTTGGATACGCTACATCTGGCATCGCGAGAGCTGCCGGATCCGATTCATGGCCGTCTCACCACCATGAGGGGCCCAATCATGGCCATGGCGAGGAGATATTTAATGGACACCGAGAGGAGGGGGTCGCACCCAATTCCCCACCTACCACCACTACGACCAGGTCCGATTTGCATCTCGTTCATCTCTTCGGGCATCTATGGGAGAGAGCTAGGGTTTCCTCATCCCCTCTACCTCCTCCGCGCGATTCCTTTGGCTGCTGGCGTGGCAAGGTCGGCGGCGGCGACCGCTCCTTCGCTCAGATCGCCGGGAGACCCGCGGCAACCCGCCTGTGACGATGGGAGATCGAGACGGGGGAAGATTCGGAGGGCGCGCGACACCTCTGGCCGCGACGGGTTTGGGGGAGGGCGCAAGGCGCCGCCGCCCAACCAGACACGCCATGGTGTGGCAGCGGCCAGATCCAGCGATGTATGCGCGTGGGAGTTTGAGACTGTTGGAGGAGGCGCTGGAGACAGATGGGAAGCGGCGGCGCGGGCGATGCGAGGAGGAGCCAAGGAGTGGGAGACCTAGAAGACAGCGGCGTCCAAGGAAGCGGCGCCACCTCCTGCCGCTGATCCGACTACGCCTCCGGGCATCAAGAGCTCTGAAGAATGGTGCCTCAACTACAACAATCCAGGTCATTTCGCTCCTTGTTGCCCTACCATTCGTTGCGAGAAATGCAACAAACTTGGTCATATTTCTCAGTTATGTCAATCACTGAGGCCTTGGGAGTGTGTTCCTTTGCTGTGTGGATTTCAGTCCCCTGGACAGGGTTTTTTCTATATCCCTGATCTGTGTGCGTCTAAACAAAACTCTGAAAAAAACAAACAACATGGTAATCACCATCATAGGGGGGGCTGCTACTGTGAAAGAGATTGAACATGAATTTAATGTTTTTTTGCTCATAAACCTGGGAAGAAAAAGTGGCGTTGTACTGCTCGCTCCATTAGCCCTACCCAATTTGTTATGCGGTTTCCTAATGCTAGTGAGGTAGAAAGAGCCTGCTGTTATGGCAAACGTCTCCCTCTGAAAGATGGCTTGGTTATTGTTTGCATAACTCCATGGTCTGCTTCTGCGGGAGCTAAAGGAAATATGGAAAAAGCATGGGTTCGAGTTAGAAATGTTCCCTTGGAAAAGAGATGTACTGAGCATGTTGCATATGCTGGGGACTGGTGGGCATAACTTTGGAAGTAGATGAAGCCACTTTGCATAAACCTGAGTATGCTAGAATATTACTTGGGTGCAGAGAGGTGAAAAAAATTCCTCCATCTGCTAAGGGGATGCTGGGTGAACAATTCTATGATTTCTTTGATGAAGTAGAGAAAACGTGTCTGTTGGGAGGGGATAAGAATCAATCCTCGGTTGCTGTGGACAGCAATGCATCCCCCTCATTTCCAAAGAAAGCTAGGGTGGACTCATACCCTGCTTCTTCTACTGAACAAGGGGAGACTAATGCTTCTATGGTGGGGAATTATTCATCCCAGAGCTATGATAAAAGCTCGCAATGTTTACCTGCTGTTGTTGAAAACGATAATGAGGAGGATAGTGATGAGGGGAACCACACTGAGCTGCTGATTGAATCCATGGCTAGAGAGCATGCTAATGAAAAAAATGGCTCATTATGATTCTCCTGTGAAAACAATGGTGATGAGGTGGAAAATGATAGTGGGTGTGTGTGTCCCCTATCCCTGCTATCAACCATAAAAAAGGTGCTTGCGAAATTATCCAAACCCCTATCCCTCCTCCTATGTTTCTTCAGTACTACGATAACCCTCATGGAGTTGTGTTTCCTCCTTTGTCAGATTATGTGATCTAGCCCTCTTTGCCTCATATTGTTCCTCTTGAAGAAGGTTCAGCGGAGGGGGAGAGAACTCCAGTGAATACACTGTTGAGTCACCTTCTGGGTCGCCCATGCACGATTCTGTGGTGCCCGAGGACAGGGCTACATGCAAACAATTCCAGAAGCTGGAGAGGGTGGAAGATAGGGCTGCCAACAGACTAAAGAAACGTGATGTTGAAGGTAAAAAAATGCTCAACACTAATAATCAGTTCTCGGTCCTGTCTAATACTGATATTGTGTTGCGTGCATCCCTTATGGGAGTACAAATTCCTGATGATAATTAACTTTGCCACTATTGATGTCATTCGCGAACTAGACATCTAGGAATTTACTTCTTGACAAAAAATTAGAAAGAATCTCCTAACATAACTATTAATGATGGGTTGGGTAATAACATTCCATTATCTTTGACTTGGGATGAGGAATATAAAGAAGAAGATGAATCTTTTACTCTTGTCCAATCAAGGCAAAAAAGAGGAAAACCAGCGAAGAAGAACAGTGGTCATTTCGTCCCCTAATGACCCTGTTAGGCCTATGACTAGAAGTCAAAAGAGAAAGGGAGATGGTAGGGATACTATGAATCCTCGCAAACCTACCAGGTTGAGAGATAAACCGGAACGATATAAATGATAGGTATCTTTTGGAATTGTAGGGGGGCAGGTAAGAAAGGCATGTCTACCTGCCTCACTGACATGATTAATGCTAATGGGGTGGACTTCCTTGGGTTGCAAGAAACTATGAAAAGCAACTACACTCCTTCCTTTTTTAGAAAACTGGATCCATATCAAAAGTTTCATTGGGAGTGGAACCCTTCTAGGGGGGAATCTGGAGGCATCCTTTGTGGTATTAATAAAGATAAGTTTGATATCCTTGGGGTGAAACACGGGAAATTTATTTTACAAATCGACCTTTTCGACAGAAGAAAAAAGAGCAAGTGGGCCTTGATGGTTGCATATGGTGCTGCTCATGATGAGCATAAACCTGAGTTTATGGCAGAAACGTCCTCTATGTGCCATAATACCCACATTCCTTATTTAGTGCGGGGGGGGGGGGGGGGGTTTAATATTTCGCGTCATAGTGGGGAGAAAAACAAAAAAAACATGTCCCATTTTTCTGATGTGTTCAATTCTGTCATTCACCTGTTAGGGCTGAGAGAGATCAATATGTCAGGAGGCTGTTACACTTGGTCTAATAAACAGGAGAACCCTACCCTGGAAAATTTGGATAGGGTGTTGATGTCATTTGATTGGGAGGATTTATATCCTCTTGTTTCAGTTCATAAAATGGTCAAGATTTCTGATCATAACCCACTTCTCCTAGATGGGGGGTGGCACCATCTAGGGCCCCGGGGAATAGATGCTTTAAATTTGATAATGCCTGGCTGAGTAACCCAGACTTTCTCCCCTTGGGTGGCTGAGATCAGGTCCAGGCTAGTTTATACTAATGATCCTATTGATATTTTAAATATCAAATTGAAGAGGTTTAAGAAATTCTTCAAAGGTTGGGGGTCAAATATTTTTGGACATAATAAAATCAGGAAGAATCTTATTAAACTCGAGTTTCAAGAATTAGAAACACTTGAGGAAACTATTGGTCTTTGTGGGGAGGCTTATACTAGAAAGCTGGATATCCTAGTTGAGCTTAATGATCTATATGTAGAAGAAGAACTTCACTGGCATCAATTCTCTAATGAGAGATGGCTCTTGAAAGGGGATAATAATACTGATTTTTTCATAAAGTGGCCAATGGGCGACGTAGGAAAAACCCTATGATCTCCTTGAGTGCGGTTCTGTGATTGTAGAAGGGACCAAAAACCTATTGTCCCATGCTACTACATACTATAAAGATTTGTTTGGACCAGCCCCTGGCAATATTTGTCACATAGATGCCTCTCTCTGGTCCCAGGATGAAAAAATTTCATCTGACAATAATGAGGACCTGACGCGACCTTTCTCCCTTGAGGAAATTAAAAAGGCTCTATGTGAGATGAGATCTAATCGAGCCCCTGGTCCGGACAATATCCCTGTTGAATTCTATCAACATTGTTGGGATGTGGTGAGCGTGGACCTTTTCAGCTTGTTTGAGTGGTTCTATGAAGGCAAGCTGGATGTGCAACGGCTGAACTATGGTATCATCATGTTGCTTCCTAAATCAACAGATGCCAAAAAGATCCAGCAGTATAGGCCTATATGTTTGCTCCGTTGCCCCTATAAATTGATCACTAAAGTCATGGATCTTAGGGCCGGCAAGTTTGCTAACAAAATGTTTAGCATCCAACAAAATGCGTTCATTAAAGGAAGGCATATTGTGGATGGTATCTTATCCCTACATGAGGTGTTGCACTATACTCATGTGAAAAAGCAGGCGAGAGTAGTTCTTAAGATCGATTTCGAGAAGGCCTATGACAAAGTGAATTGGGAGTTCCTACTTGATTGTCATGTTAAACGTGGCTTTAATTCCAAGTGGTGCGGGTGGGTTTCGCAAATCCTTAAAAATGGTACAGTGAGTGTGAAGATCAATGATGAGATAGCACCATATATCCAAAGTGCCAAGGGGGTGCGACAAGGCGACCCACATTCTCCTTTCTTGTTTAACCTTGCAGTTGAGTGCTTGACTAAGATGGTACTTGCTGCTCAAAAAAATGATCTCATCAAAGGACTGGCCTCTGATCTGATTGAGGGAGGGTGGGAATCCTCCAATACGCTGATGACACAGTCCTATGTTTCGAGCATGACATAGACAAGGCTATCAATGTCAAATTGCTGCTATATCTGTTCGAGCTTATGTCAGGGTTAAAAATTAACTTTGAAAAAATTGAAGTATTCGTTATTGGAGGGGATAATGAAACTGACTTGGTATATGCAGAGATGTTTGGTTGTCGGGTGGGCACTTTACCTATGAGATACCTGGGGGTGCTAGTCACCTATTCCACTCTTAAAAACATTGAGTTGGACTTCCTGGATATTAAGATGATCAAAAGGCTGGATGCATGAGTGCCTATGCAGCACCCTCTGGGGCCAGGCTAACATTATTGGACTCTAGTCTTGATGGAGTCCCATCATACTTGATGTCCATGTTTCTCTTTAACAAAACCTTTATTGAAAAAATGAATAAACATCGTAGACGCTTCTTTTGGAGGAGGAAGAATAAGAAACATGCTTACCATGGTCAAATGGGCCAGGATTTGTCGATCTAAATTTTTTGGAGGTTTGGGTATAAAGGATCTTCATAAGCAGAACATCAGTCTCCTTGTGAAATGGTGGTGGAAGCTCGAAACTAGTGATGGGCTGTGGCAACGTATTATCCGTGCAAGATATTTCAGGAACAGAACTGTTGCGAATATCCGTAGCCGTTTCTCTAACTCCCCTTGCTGGAAAGCCATCATGAAAGTCAAGGCAACTTATATGGCTGGGAGGAGAATTAACATCAATAGTGGGGATTTGGCCAGGGTCTGGCATGATCCATGGTTAGATGATAGTATTCTACGAGATCGCTTCCCTATTCTATTTGACATTTGTCAGAACCAAGATTGCACTTTTGCCTCGTTCGTAGCAAAAAACTATGAACTTACCTTTCGACGTAGGCATTTTGGTGAGTTGGAGGAACAATGGAAGTGGGTGGTGTGCGAGGCAAGAAAAAGACCTCTAAATGATGATCCAGACTCAGTATCCTGGTCTTTGACTAGTAAGGGGAAATTTACCACTAAATCTGTATACGAACGGTTGGAGAGAAACCTATCTAGTCCCAGTTACAAATGGGTGTGGAAAGCTGTAATCCCCTTGAAAATTAAAATTTTCTTGTGGCAGCTGTTCCAAAATGCGGTGCTTACGCGCGACAACATGCGCCGAAGGAATTGGCCGGGGAATCCTGTGTGTTCATTCTGCACAAACATGAAAACTGCTAACCATCTCTTTTTTACTTGCCCGCTCACTCGTACGGTCTGGGGTGTGCTGGGATTGACAGCAGGGGTATCTTGTTGCCCTCGATCTCTATGGACAAGCTTGGCTTGGTTATACAAACTCTTCCCGAGAGGGGATAAATTCTATATAATGATAATTGCAGGCATTTGCTGGGGGATTTGGTGCCTTCGTAACAATGTTACTTTTGAAAAGTATGATGCTCGCACTCCTTTGGAGGCTGTCTTCACCGCTTGCTCGTTTATGCTATATTGGGCAGGGTTACTTAAGGAGGAAGACAAGACGAAGTTCCAGGCTGGTGTGAAGAGGCTGGCTCATGTGGCGGCTGCTCTGGCAGACAGATCATACTCGCGCGGCAGGCTTCTTCTGGGAGATGGTGACGGTATCCAGATCGGCTAGCTCTTCATCCTATTCTAGCATAGCCTTCATCCACAGCGGTTTGATGCCTGCTGGATCATTGCTGTTATCTTTTGGCCCTTCTTTTGCGGAGTCTTATTCCCTAAACGGTCTTATATTTGAGCACTAGTTTGTTGTATCGCCAGGTTTTTGCTCCATAGCTGATGGTCCGTTTCAGGGTCATCATGCGGTGGGTTTCCTGGTGATGCACCAACTCGCTCCCCCCTTTCAGTCCCCTTTTGCTAGTAGTTGCTCCATATGGCTCGGTGCCTAGTTAGTGTGTGCTGTTGAACTGATGCTACAGACAGACTGATGTATTTCCGTTGATTGCAAAACTAATGAAAAGGGGTGTGAGCCCGGTTGGAAAAAAAAATTAAAATGTGCGGTTTTTAGATGGAAGCAACTGCGATAACGTACATTCCAGTTACTCGAATGGATGCTCCTTGCTTGAACATCTCCGAGGAGGGCTCTGGCTCTTGCAGAGTGACAGGCACACCTGTTTTCAGAGTGGAAGATGCCATCTAGCTAGCATACAGGGAACTGATGAAATGCAAAATGAGGGGCTTATTCCGCCTCTAGTGACAGTCTTAACAAAGAAAACGAGTGCGGATACCGGTAAAAAAATTACAAGATTGCACGCTAGTACTTAATATAACTGATACAGTTTCAACATTATCCTGGTGCTCAACATTGTATTTGTTCAGACGCATGAGACGGCAATATGGATACTAGTGCTGCATACTGATCTAGCATTGGAATCTCAATTACGGGGAAGGAGGCAAAATGTATCAGCTACCAAGGAAGGGCTTCAAATCAGTAACATGCAATTCCAGTCCCATACAATCATTCCAACATCCTGGCATGAGATTCTAATCTGAAACTTGACTAAATCCTTATTTTTGCACCTGACAGAAACGGCTAACAGCGTACCTAATGCGCACGGGCTGCCTGATGAAATCCACAACCCTGGCAGCGATTGCCTCTGTGCTGACCTACTCCTTCCCCCTCCTGCTCCTCCATCGCGCGTCGCCGGCGAGGCGGCCTCGCCGATTGCGCGCAAACAGTCCAGCCGCTCGAGACACGAGGCGGGAAGCTGGAGGGAGGGAGGAATTGGGGCGGAGAATCACAGCTTTCCTGTGGGAGGATGGGATGGAAGGACGGCGGCGGAGGAGAGATTCCGTCAACCCGGCGCTGGGTTCTTGGGAGGAAGTCGACGAGGCGCACAGCGCACTGGGAGTTTTTTCTTTTTTTTTTAGGCAAGCGCACTGGACTGAGAGTATGCATGTTTAGAATCGTTTTTTTGCAGGCAAAAATATACACATGCTATTATGTATTTTTTTGTGGTTGGTCCACATACATACTGTCACTTTATTTTTCTTGTTCTTGCTTCAGTTAACAACTCCTATTTTAAAACTAATTCCTGTAGTAATAGAAGCTCTTGCACCGGACCTAAACATAATGGCAACACCTTGCTGCTTGCAAAGCTGAAAATATAGCTTGAAATCAAGCATTCCGATACCTTTTAAATTAGTGCTCATACCCAGAGTGACACTCATTCGTCAGTTTTCTACTGGAATTACTCACATAATTAATTTTATGTTAAAACCTTGATGTCTTGGATTGTATAGAATTTCTGTCATTGCGTAATGAATGTTGGGTATATGATTATTAGGAAGTATAGGATAGACTAGAATTTGGTCCTGCCATGTCTTGTACTCTAAGTTGGTCGTTGTACTCCTATATATAAGCCCACGAGGCCCAAGCAATACAAACAACTATTCCACCAAATCCCCCTCTCTATCGTTCTAACATGGTATCAGCCTAACCGATCCAAAACCCTAGTCGCTGCCGCTTCTGCACCACGCCGCCCTCGGGACGGTCGATCTCCATGATCGCCACCGGGGGTCGCGCCGCCCGTACCTAGGGTTCGTCTCCGGTCGTGTTGACCGGTTGCCTTGAGAGTCTTTTTTCCCGATCTGTTGATTCGGATTTTTTCTCTCGTCGATCGCTTGATTGGTGTTCTTTTTTGGTTACCCGATCCGATCTATAGATCGGTTTGCGTCGCCCGCCGCCATTCATCATCTCAACGCGTGTCTACTTCGTTGACATCTTCATCATCTTGGACTGGATTGGTCACCGCCCGGGCTTCACGCACGCAGCTGCACTGATAGGCGGCCGCTAGCGCGTCGAGCGTCGGCCTCTCGTCCTCATCACGTGCCCACGCTGGCGTGGTTGCCTACGAGCGCTGGCCTCTGCACGCACATGTTGGGCGTGTTTGGTTGCCTGCATGTGGCCCAGCCTGGCCTGCGCGGGAAGAACTTGGCCCGTTTGGTTGCCTGCGTTTACTGTGCGGCCCGCATGGCACGGAACTTAAAAGCACGTCTGATAACCCACAAGTATAGGGGATCGCAACAGTTTTCGAGGATAAAGTATATTTAACCCAAATTTATAGATTCGACACAAGGGGAGCCAAAGAATATTTGAAGGTATTAGCAGCTGAGTTGTCAATTCAACCACACTTGGAGATTAATTATCTGCAGCAAGTAATCAGTAGCAAAGTAGTTTGATAGTTTTGATAATAGTGACATCAGCAATAGTAACAGTAAGAGTGATAGCAGCAATTTTGTAGCAAGTGTAACAGTGATGATAGCAGTAGTAACTTAGCAGAAACAATATAGGATAAATTCGTAGGCATTGGACCGGTGACTTGTTGGATGATATTCATCATGTGACAGTTATAACCTAGGGCGATACGACACTAGCTCTAGTTCATCGATATAATGTACACATGTATTCCGTAAATAGTCATACGTGCTTTATTAAAAGAACCTGCATGACATCTTTTGTCCTACCCTCCCGTGACAGCGGGGTCCATATTGGAAACTAAGGGATATTAAAGCCTCCTTTTAATAGAGAACGGGAACAAAGCATTAACACATAGTGAATACATGAACTCCTCAAACTACGGTAATCACCGGAAGAAGTCCCGATTGTTGTCATTCCGGGGTTACCGGATCATAACACGTAGTAGGTGATTATAACTTTCAAGATCGGATCTAACACATGTATATAATGATGAATTCATAAACGGTTCAGATCTGAGTTCATGGCACCCGGGCCCAAAGTGACAAGCATTAAGCATAGCAAAGTCATAGCAACATCAATCTAAGAACATAGTGGATACTACGGATCAAGCCCTAACAGAACTAACTCGATTACATGAGGAATCTCATCCAACTCCTCACCGACCAGCGAGCATACGAAGGAATTACTCACTCCCGGTGGAGAGCATCATGGAATTGGCGATGGAGATGGGTTGGTGATGACGAAGAACGAAGATCCCCCTCTCCGGAGCCCCAAACGGATTCCAGATCTGCCCTCCCAAGGAAGAACAGGGCTTGGCGGCGGCTCCGTCTCGTGGATTGCGATAATTCTTTCTCCCTGATTTTTTCTTCGAAAATAGGAATTTATAGCGTTGGTTTCAGGGTCAGCGGGGTCACTAGGTGGGTACAACCACCTGGGCGCGCCAGGAGAGGGGGGCGCGCCCTGGTGGGTTGTGCCCACCCAGGGGCCCCTCTCCGGTAGGTCTTGGCTCCAGAAATTCTTATTTATTATATAAAAATTCCTCGTGAAGTTTCGTTTCATTCCGAGAACTTTTATTTCTGCACAAAAACAACACCATGGTAGTTCTGCTAAAAACAACGTCAGTCCGGGGTTAGTTTCATTCAAATCATGCAAATTAGAGTCCAAAACAAGAGGAAAAGCGTGAGAAAAAGTAGATACGTATCAACTCCCCCAAGCTTAAACCTTTGCTTGTCCTCAAGAAATTCAGTTGATAAACTGAAAGTGAGAAAGAAAAACTTTTACGAACTCTTTTGCTCTTGTTTGCATAAATAAGCTTAAACAGAACCCAGGTTTTCAGCCAACATTATAACTAACCATGTCGACAATAACTCTTAAATATTATAATGATTCATATGAATGACATAATCAGCTAGCGGGCAATAATAAGATATCTCAAACGACAACACGTTGTAAAATAACCATGATATAGTATAACAATAGTGGTATCTCGCTAGCCCTTTCTGAGACCGCAAAACATAAATGCAAAGCACCTCCAAAGTTCAAGCAGCGACTAAACATTGTAATTCATGGTAGAAAAGATTCAGTCATGATGCACCCAACATTAGCTACACACAATGCATAAAGCATGACAGCTGTGCTCTACTCAGTTTCTGGCGCTTGTTTTAGAAGGTGATGACACAACATAAAAGTAAATAGATAGTCTCTTCGCAGACGGAAGCAATGATTTGCAGAGGTGCCAGAGCTCAATTTTTAAAACAGAGATAAATGATATTTTGAGACATGCACCCTTCTCATTCACTTCACGACCATCAGTTATTAACATCTTCGATGCTAAGCACACTAGTGGCGGTTCCCAAGCGATAAAAGTAAAGGTTTTGACTCCATTGGGAGTTTTTGTTTGATTATTTCAGAGATGAACTCTTTTTCATGTTTGCAGTTTGGGACTGAGCATCCCTATTACCGCCCTTTTCTCGTGCGATGGCGAGTGAATAAACACTCGACATGAGAATAACCCGCTTAGCATGAAGATACTAACCACCTCCTATCGTTCCATGAACGATCCAGGCACACAAAACAGATAATTTTTTAGAAGTTTTTAGAGGTGGCACATGCAAATTTACTTAGGACGGCAGGGTAATACCGTATATAGGTAGGTATGGTGTACTCATCTGGAATAACTTTGGGTTCAAGGTTTTTGATGTACAAGCAGAATTCTCACTTAGTACAGGCGAAGACTAGCAATTTAGATTGAGAAGCAGCCAGCTAGAGAGCAACAACGATCATAACCATGCATTATGGGTAAGTAATATTGGACACTAGCATGAGTAGGATATGAACACCGTGAACATAAATATCATAGAGGCTATGTTGGTTTTGATTCAACTACATGCATAAACATGTGCCAAGTCAAGCCACTCGAACATTCAGAGGAGGATACCATATCATCATACTACATTACAATTATTTTAACGCTATGTTAATATCCAAGATAAATCATTATCAACTCCCAGCTAGTTATGCATGGCATGAGAAACTATAATCTCTAATTGTCATTGCAAACATGTTTAATCATAATAGGCTGAAGCATGGATACTAGGTTAAACATATTTACACAGACAGAACAAGTCGAGTTCATACCAGTTTCTCTCTGCCACGGCCAGTTCATCGAATGTCGTCATTATTGCCTTTCACTTGCACGACCGAACGATATGAAAATAATAATAGTGCAATAGTGCCATGGACTAAGCTGGAATCTGCAAACTTTTATTCAACAGGAGAAGACAAGGTAAAATGGGCTCTTTAGTAGTTCAACAGTTATTCATATGAGAGCTATTCAACATTTTCATCGTGGTCTTCTCCTCGGTAAGACTCGAATAAAAAGAAAATAAATTCAGAGAAACATACTGAAATATTTGGAGTTTTTGGTTTTCTTCAACAAGCAAATAAAAAGCAAAAACGAGAAAAACTATTTACACGGGAAAGCTCCCAACAAACAAAAGAAGAACAAGGAAATCTTTTTGAGTTTTCTTTTTAATACTACTACTAAGCATGCATAGAAAGTAAATTACTACAACTAATTTTTTTGATTTTTTTCTAAAGTTTTTCAAACACACAAGAAGAAAGCAAGAAAATAAATCTATGCATGGATGATACAATGAAAAAGTGTGAACACCGACAAATTGAATAAGTGGACATGAATGTAATGTCGGTGAGAAACACGTACTCCCCCAAGCTTAGGCTTTTGTCCTAAGTTGGTAGTCGATCAGTAGCCTGGATAGTTGTCGGCGTTGTAACTCACGGAGGCTCTTGGTGTGGACGCCTCGGCCTGCCGTGCTGCTACCACTGTTGCGTTATGAGATCGGGCCTCGCTCTCAAGTACGAAATATCTCCCCTTGCTGTGATAATCAAAAAGAGCAGGCGCAGGAAAATATGTGTCCACAACAGATTTTTGGTTAAACATTAGATTGTAAGTGAAATAATCAACCTTTCTCTTAAGGATCTTATGTTCTTTTAAAGTGTCAAAATCTAAATACCGGGTGGGTAAGATAGGATCAAAGGGAAAAGGTGAAGCACCCAGCTCTCGTGCTAAACGCGTGGCATAAATTCCACCATAGAACCAACCACTGTTGGCATTATGCTGAAGTCTACGTGCAACAATCGCTCCAAGGTTATAATTTCTTTCACCAGTGAGAGCGGTGCGAATGAGGCTCAAGTCTGGCGCACAAATTATGCTACAGTCTTTCTTGCCTACTATGCATTTCCTGTTAAATAATGCAAAATACTGAATTGCGGGAAAGTGAATGCTCTTTATTCTTCCTTGTCTCACTCCCCTATTTTCACGGTAACAAAGGCTAGTCAAGAAAGACTCGAACTCAGCCGTGGGTGGCTCATCAAGAGAGCCCCAAAATGGAAGTTTGCAATGGTAAGCAAAATTCTCCAGTGAGATAGTATATGGTTTATCATAAAGCATAAAATACACCCTAGACTCACGAGGGGAAAAATGTAAATCCTTTGACAAATGACTCAGTGAGAAGTTGGCGTTGTTCACACTTATCTGAAAGGTAGGGACTGAGGCCAGCATTGTGAACATATTGCTCAAATTCCTCCTTAATGCCAACACACACACCATATATTCATCGCAAGGCCATAAGCATGTTTTGGTGGCGGCATCTCGCGTGGAACTTTCACTCGGTTCAACATAAGACCGGCGAGCGGAACTGTCACTAGAAGATTCCCTCGAGGATCGTCTCCTCAAAGAACTCCTTCCAAATAGGTTCATCATGTCCGCATACAATTTTCTGAAAATAAAATTTTTGGGGTGACAAAAATTTGTCAACAAAACTTTATGAAATTGATAACAACTACTCATAGCGATACATAGAGGCCATAGCAAGCATTCAAACTACTTATAACACTAAGAATTCAACATGCAAGCACATCTACAGCAGCACCAAGAGTAGCTAATTATTCAAAGTATAAGCCACTAAAACAAAAACTAATTGGACAAATGGTGGAGTCACATACCAAGCAACAATCCCCCGAAACAGTTTCAGACGGAGCTTCGAGCAAAGAGATCGAAATCCGCGGGTTTGAGCTCAAGAACACGGGAGAGAGAGCAATGGAGATTTTTTTTTCTGGAGGTAGTGATGATGTGGGATGAAGAGGTAAGTGAGGGGGCCCACGTGGGGACCACAACCCACCAGGGCGTGCCTGAGGGTCCTGGCGCGCCCAGGTGGATTCTTCCCACCTGGTGCACCTCCCTCTGGTATTATTTGCACCAAAAATTCAAAAATATTCAGAAAAAAATCGTGTTCAATTTTCAGGGCATTCTGAGAACTTCTATTTTTGGGTCAGTTTTTTATTGCACGGGAAATTCAGAAAACAGACAAAACATGGCATTTTATTTTATTTAACTAATAAAAACAGAAAACGAAAGGTAGGGACAGAAGGTAGTGCTTACTAAATTCATCAACTTCATACCACTCAAAAATGATCTATTAATAAGGCTGATCAGGTCTTATTAACAACCACTTTCGATTAGCATGAAACCGAAGAACTTTCGTAAATCACTAAGTTACCTCAATGGGGATATGCATTTCCCCAACAATAAGCATTTCATATTTCTTTTTGGCAATAGGTAGAGGTATTTGAAAACTTCCAATAGTGATTGTCAGAGATTTTCCAGTAACATTAATACCATTCACTTGGAATTGTTTCTTCGGAAAGTGCACCGTATGCTCATTACCATTAATATGAAAGGTGACCTTGCTTTTATTGCAATACAGCCCCTGTAGTGTTCAAGAAGGGTCTACCAAGGATAATCGACATGTTGTCGTCCTCGGGCATCTCAAGTATAACAAAGTCAGTCAAAATAGTAACATTAGCAACAATGATACGTCTCCAACGTATCTATAATTTTTTATTGTTCCATGCTATTATATTATCCATCCAGGATGTTTTATATGCTATTTTATATGATTTTTGGGACTAACCTATTAACCTAGAGCCCAGTGCCAGTTTCTGTTTTTTCCTTGTTTTGAGTTCTACAGAAAAGGAAAACCAAACGGAGTCCAATTGACCTGAAATTTCACGGAGATTATTTTTGGACCAGAAGAAGCCCACGGAGTATCGGAGATGGGCCAGAAGGTTCCCAAGGCACCCACGAGGGTGGGGGCGCGCCCTACCCCCCTGGGCGCGCCCCCCCTACCTCGTGGCCGCCTCCGAGACCCCCCTGACTTGTTCCCGAAGCCAACACCTCTTATATATACCCAAACTTCCAGAACATAACCTAGATCGGGAGTTCCGCCGCCGCAAGCCTCTGTAGCCACCAAGAACCAATCAGGACCCTGTTCCGACACCCTGCCGGAGGGGGGATCCCTCACCGGTGGCCATCTTCATCATCCCGGCGCTCTCCATGACGAGGAGGGAGTAGTTCACCCTCGGGGCTGAGGGTATGTACCAGTAGCTATGTGTTTGATCTCTCTCTCTCTCTCTCTCTCTCTCTCTCTCTCTCTCTATAACGACCAAACCTCGAAGGATTTGAGTCTCTGTTCTTACTGTGCTAGTCCCTGGATCGAACTCGCTAGCACACACAGTATAGATGAATACCAGAATAGCAAGGGCATCATTTATTACAACGTATGATCCAGAATGTATAAAATAAAACAATCTGCATAGCACTTGGCCAGCTTTATTCAATCAAAAAGCGGAAAGTAGCAGAAAATAACGATGAGTCCCATCATAGCCCACTGGCGATGCTGAGTGCAGACTCGCGACCCTAACGGTACCTTACTCTTCGTCTGAATATCCTGCAACATGAGACGTTGCAGCCATATAGGTCAATACTTGGAATGTATTGGCAAGTTACACAGGAGTAATAATATAGCAGACCTACATGTATATGCATAATATAACAAAAGGAAGGCTTGAGGGTTTATTTTGCAGAAAGCTGATTTTGTCCTCATAACCACCTAAGAGTCAAATTTTTATTTAGTTCTTTTATTACTACAATTAAATACACAAGGTTGAGTTGGCAAAATCAACTCCAACCTACCCTTTATTAAGTTGTCCAACAAATTTATTAAGTGTCACATCTGTCAAGATCATCCAACAACTGTAATGGCATAGTGGCTCAAAATTACCCATAACCGGGGGCACGGCTAATCATGATTAGTTTTAATACTCTGCAGAGTTTTGCACACTTTACCCACTAGACTCAACCCGAAGATTGAGACGAAGTCTTTCGGAAGCAGTCACCTCCACCCCCGGCAGCCGGTACACCTACTCATATCTACATCTGCTAGCTTACCTGGGCGAGGATCCCACAACCTACTCAACTAAGCCAGAGCCCATTTAGCTAGTGGTTGCGCATGGAAGCTACTAGTCACTAAGTTTGTCTGATCTTTTTGAGCCTGGGCGGCCGTCTACTTACATTCAGAGGGTATAAACCATGATGTTCTTGAAACCACCCTTCAATACCAATTCCGCCCAGAGGTGAATTAAGTCCTTAATTAGTACTCAATTTGTTATATTTATAGTCCTCACATAAGCTCAATGAATACACGAACCACCCCCGTCTACAAAGCATAGCAAGCTACAACTACCACGATTTGCAAAACACGGGAAGATAGCTCAACAGCATAGCAAAATTTATATAATAATCCTATACATGCATATATTCATAGTGTGATATAACTACATGCATAGAAAACAATAGGTAAAGGATGATCAACATGTAACTTGCCTTGGTTCTGGTTCAGAAAGTCACACTCCTGAAATAGCTCGCGTCGCACTCCGGACAATCTACACGTTTCACACAATTCAACAAATTAATCATCGGAACACAAATAGAACCAAAACAAAACCAACAGCAAGAAAACCATTTCAAAAACCCAACAACAGTAGCTTAACAGCACCTAAATTGCACTACGGTCAGAATGCAAAAAGAATCACTCGAATTCGATAAGCGGTTTGAAAGATACGGCCTTCGGAAGGTTTAATTCAAATTCAAACGAATTCAAATTCGAACAGTGCAAACATGTGCAAAGTCGGTATTGTGATAATGTTCTGTTTTTTGTGAGATCATAGGAAAAAGAATCACCTAATTTGGATATGTAGACTAAAAGATATAGCTAGTTGAATTTTGGATGAAAATCTATGAAAAACAAACAGAAACAGAAATCTCCTGGGCACTGTAGCAACTCCTGTGCGTGTCCTGTTGCGAACTGCCACGTGTCATCCCGTGATTGGCCGGAGTTTGCTGTGTGCGCGTGCTCACCGGAAACAGAGGAAAAACGGCGGTGGCTTCGGGCGTCGGCGGCGGCGCTCTTCCGGTGGGTCTCCGGCGAGGGCGAAGGGACGGACGGGTCGGGCGTAGAGTGGCGGAGGTGGTGCTGGTGTTCAACAGCGGCGGGGCGTCCGCGGCGGTGGAGATGGACGGCGGCTGCCCCAAAGTCAAACGAACTCCGACGACTCGGCTACCTCGCTCCCGTGCTCTGTGGCCAAAACAAGCCCGTCAAGAAGATGCGGAAGAGAAGGAGGGGTCGAAAAGCACAAGCTGGAGCGGCAGGGGCTACTAACGGCGACGAGCGCAAGCAGCAAGGGCGGCGGCGGCGGACTTCCCCTGCGAGATCCAATCGCCCCTAACCGAGGCGTGCGGCAGCGAAGGAGGTCGAGGAACGCCGTTCCTCGAGGGCGTGGGCTCGCCCTAGACGTCTCGGACGTGCGCGGGGTGGCCCGGTGCTCGAGTTCGACTCGGGCTCGCGCTCGGGTGCGCGTGTGCGGCTGCGCGTGCGGTCGACTCGGGGAAGAAGAGTGAGGCGGGGCCCCCGGGTCAGCGGCTGAGGCGAGCTGGCGGATCGGGTGCGGGTCGGACACGGGCGGCGCGGCGCGTACCGCTTCGCGTAGATAGGTGGGCTGGGCTGCAGCGGAGCTGGGCCGCGATTGTTGCGCACTGGGCGCCGCGCTGTGCTGCGTGCTGCTTATTTTTTTCTCTTTAACAAAAACTACAGCAGTAAAAACTAAAAATAAAAAAATAGTATAAAAACTAAATAAAAATACTTAGACACACAGTAAAAATAGCCCTATAGCTAGAAACTACAGGAACACTAGTCCCTCACCTAATGCAATTTTAGAAATTCATTTTGATGCAAAAGGCCACACAAACAGTAAAATAACACACAATTAAAATATTTTGGAGATTGCAAAAATTACCAGAACATATTAGATGAACTGGAAGTAATATTCTGCACATTATGAACATTTTTAAACAGGGGAGAAGTCACATTATCTCCACTCCAATAAATTGCCTTTGTTGCATAATGATTTGAATATTTCAGAAAAAAGCAAATAATGCAATAAAAATATGATATGCATATGAATGATCTAATAACATCATAATTTAGGAAAATTGGGATGTTACACTCTCTCGTGTTCTTGATTTGGCACGATCTTGATGTATCGCGAGCTTTCCTATTATAGTTGGATCTTATGATGTTTCTCCCCCTCTACTCTCTTATAATGGATTGAGTTTTCCCTTTGAAGTTATCTTATCAGATTGAGTCTTTAGGGATTTGAGAACACTTGATGTATGTCTTGCATGGGATACCCGTGGTGACAATGGGGTATTCTATTGATTCACTTGATTTATGTTTTGGTGATCAACTTGCGGGTTCCGTGACCTTGGGAATCTATGCATAGGGGTTGGCACACGTTTTCGTCTTGACTCTCCGGTAGAAACTTTGGGGCACTCTTTGAAGTACTTTGTGTTGGTTTGCATAGATGAATCTGAGATTGTGTGATGCTTATCGTATAATCATAACCACGGATACTTGAGGTGACATTGGAGTATCTAGGTGACATTAGGGTTTTGGTTGATTTGTGTCTTAAGGTGTTATTCTAGTACGAACTCTAGGATAGATCGAACGGAAAGAATAGCTTCGTGTTATTTTACTACGAACTCTTGAATAGATCGATCAGAAGAATAACTTTGAGGTGGTTTCGTACCCTACAATAATCTCTTCGTTTGTTCTCCGCTATTAGTGACTTTGGAGTGACTCTTTATTGCATGTTGAGGGATAGTTATATGATCCAATTATGTTATTATTGTTGAGAGAACTTGCTGAAGGAAATATGCCCTAGAGGCAATAATAAAGTAATTATTTATTTCCTTATATCATGATAAATGTTTATTATTCATGCTAGAATTGTATTAACCGGAAACTTAATACATGTGTGAATACATAGACAAACAGAGTGTCACTAGTATGCCTCTACTTGACTAGCTTGTTAATCAAAGATGGTTATGTTTCCTAACCATAGACATGAGTTGTCATTTGATTAACGAGATCACATCATTAGGAGAATGATGTGATTGACTTGACCCATTCCGTTAGCTTAGCACTCGATCGTTTAGTAAGTTGATATTGCTTTCTTCATGACTTATACATGTTCCTATGACTATGAGATTATGCAACTCCCGTTTACCGGAGGAACACTTTGTGTGCTACCAAACGTCACAACGTAACTGGGTGATTATAAAGGTGCTCTACAGGTGTCTCCGAAGGTACTTGTTGGGTTGGCGTATTTCGAGATTAGGATTTGTCACTCCAATTGTCGGAGAGGTATCTCTGGGCCCTCTCGGTAATGCACATCACTTAAGCCTTGCAAGCATTGCAACTAATGAGTTAGTTGTGGGATGATGTATTACGGAACGAGTAAAGAGACTTGCCGGTAACGAGATTGAACTAGGTATTGAGATACCGACGATCGAATCTCGGGCAAGTAACATACCGATGACAAAGGGAACAACGTATGTTGTTATGCGGTCTGACCGATAAAGATCTTCGTAGAATATGTGGGAGCCAATAGGAGCATCCAGGTTCCGCTATTGGTTATTGACCGGAGATGTGTCTCGGTCATGTCTACATAGTTCTCGAACCCGTAGGGTCCGCACGCTTAACGTTTCGATGACAGTTTTATTATGAGTTTATATGTTTTGATGTACCGAAGGTTGTTCGGAGTCCCGGATGTGATCACGGACATGACGACGAGTCTCGAAATGGTCGAGACATGAAGATTGATATATTGGATGACTATATTCGGACACCAGAATGGTTCCGAGGGTTATCGGATATATACCGGAGTACCGGGGGGGTTACCGGAACCCCCCAGAGGCTATTGGGCCTCATGGGCCCAATTGGTGGAAGAGGAGAGGAGGCCAAGGGGCAGCCGCGCTCCCCTCCAAGTCCGAATTGGACAAGGAGGGGGGGGGGGTGGCGCCCCCCTTTCCTTTCCCCCCTCTCTCCTTCCCTCTCCTCTCCTAGTCCAACAAGGAAGGGAGGGAGTCCTACTCCCAGTGGGAGTAGGACTCCTCCTGGCACGCCTCCTCCTGGCCGGACGCACCTCCCCCCTTGCTCCTTTGTATACGGGGGCAGGGGGCACCCCAAAGACACAACAATTGATCATTCGATCTTTTAGCCGTGTGCGGTGCCCCCCTGCACCATAGTCCACCTCGATAATACTGTAGCGGTGCTTAGGCGAAGCCCTGCGTCGGTAGAACATCATCATCGTCACCATGCCGTCGCGCTGACGCAACTCTCCCTCAACACTCGGCTGGATCGGAGTTCGAGGGACGTCATCGGGCTGAACGTGTGCTGAACTCGGAGGTGCCGTGCGTTCGGTACTTGATCGGTCGGATCGTGAAGACGTACGACAACATCAATCGCGTTGTGCTAACGCTTCCGCTTTCGGTCTACGAGGGTACGTGGACAACACTCTCCCCTCTCGTTGCTATGCATCACCATGATCTTGCGTGTGCGTAGGATTTTTTTTGAAATTACTACGTTCCCCAACAATGGCATCCGAGCCAGGTTTTATGCGTAGATGTTATATGCACGAGTAGAACACAAGTGAGCTGTGGGTGATACAAGTCATACTGCTTACCAGCATGTCATACTTTGGTTCGGCGGTATTGTTGGATGAAGCGGCCCGGACCGACATTACGCGTACGCTTACGCGTGACTGGTTCTACCGACGTGCTTTGCACACAGGTAGCTGGCGGGTGTCAGTTTCTCCAACTTTAGTTGAACCGAGTGTGGCTACGCCCAGTCCTTGTGAAGGTTAAAACAGCACCAACTTGACAAACTATCGTTATGGTTTTGATGCGTAGGTAAGAACGGTTCTTGGTAAGCCCGTAGCAGCCACGTAAAATTTGCAACAACAAAGTAGAGGACGTCTAACTTGTTTTTGCAGGGCATGTTGTGATGTGATATGGTCAAGACATGATGCTAAACTTTATTGTATGAGATGATCATGTTTTGTAACCGAGTTATCGGCAACTGGCAGGAGCCATATGGTTGTCGCTTTATTGTATGCAATGCAATCGCCCTGGAATGCTTTACTTTATCACTAAGCGGTAGCGATAGTCGTAGAAGCATAAGATTGGCGAGACGACAACGATGCTACGATGAAGATCAAGGTGTCGCGCTGTTGACGATGGTGATCATGACGGTACTTCGGAGATGGAGATCACAATCACAAGATGATGATGGCCATATCATATCACTTATATTGATTGCATGTGATGTTTATCTTTTATGCATCTTATCTTACTTTGATTGACGGTAGCATTATAAGATGATCCCTCACTAAATTATCAAAGTATAAGTGTTCTCCCTGAGTATGCACCATTGCGAAAGTTCTTCGTGCTGAGACACCACGTGATGATCGGGTGTGATAGGCTCTACGTTCAAATACAACGGGTGCAAAACAGTTGCACACGCGGAATACTCAGGTTAAGCTTGACGAGCCTAGCATATAACAGATATGGCCTCGGAACACGGAGACCGAAAGGTCGAGCGTGAATCATATACTAGATATGATCAACATAGTGATGTTCACCATTGAAACTACTCCATCTATTGTGATGATCGAACATGGTTTAGTTGATATGGATCATGTGATCACTTAGAAGATTAGAGGGATCTCTATCTAAGTGGGAGTTCTTAAGTTATATGATTAATTGAACTTAAATTTATCATGAACTTAGTCCTGATAGTATTTTGCAAATTATGTTGTAGATCAATAGCTCGCGTTGTTGCTTCCCTATGTTTATTTTGACATGTTCCTAGAGAAAATTATGTTGAAAGATGTTAGTAGCAATGATGCGGATTGGATCCGTGATCTGAGGATTATCCTCATTGCTGCACAGAAGAATTATGTCCTTGATGCACCGCTAGGTGACAGACCTATTGCAGGAGCAGATGCAGACGTTATGAACGTTTGGCTAGCTCAATATGATGACTACTTGATAGTTTAGTGCACCATGCTTAAACGGCTTAGAATCGGGACTTCAAAGATGTTTTGAACGTCATGGACCATATGAGATGTTCCAGGAGTTGAAGTTAATATTTCAAGCAAATACCCGAGTTGAGAGATATGAAGTCTCCAACAAGTTCTATAGCTAAAAGATGGAGGAGAATAGCTCAAGCAGTGAGCATGTGCTCAGATTGTCTGGGTACTACAATCGCTTGAATCAAGTGGGAGTTAATCTTCCAGATAAAATAGTGATTGACAGAATTCTCTAGTCACCATCACCAAGTTAGTAGAACTTCGTGATGAACTATAGTATGCAAGGGATGACGAAAGTAATTCCCGAGCTCTTCGCGATGCTGAAATCGACGAAGGTAGAAATCAAGAAAGAGCATCAAGTGTTGATGGTTAACAAGACCACTAGTTTCAAGAAAAGGGCAAAGGGATAGAAGGGGAACTTCAAAAAGAACGGCAAGCAAGTTGCTGCTCAAGTGAAGAAGCCCAAGTCTGGACCTAAGCCTGAGACTAAGTGCTTCTACTGCAAAGGGACTGGTCACTGGAAGCGGAACTGCCCCAAGTATTTGGTGGATAAGAAGGATGGCAAAGTGAACAAAGGTATAATTGATATACAGATTATTGATGTGTATTTTACTAGTGTTCGTAGCAACCCCTCGGTATTTGGTACTCGTTCAGTTGCTAAGAGTAGTAACTCGAAACGGGAGTTGCAGAATGAACAGAGACTAGTTAAGGGTGAAGTGACGATGTGTATTGGAAGTGGTTCCAAGATTGATATGATCATCATCGCACACTCCCTATACTTTCGGGATTAGTGTTTACTTTCGGGATTAGTGTTGAACCTAAAATAAATGTTATGTAGTGTTTGCGTTGAAGCATGAATATGATTAGATCATATTTATTGCAATACGGTTATTCATGTAAGTTAGAGAATAATTGTTGTTCTGTTTACATGAATAAAACCTTCTATGGTCATACACCCAATGAGAATGGTTTGTTGGATCTCGAACATGGTGATACACATTTTCATAATATTGAAGCCTAAAGATGAAAAGTTAATAATGATAGTGCAACTTATTTGTGGCACTGCCGTTTAGGTCATATTGGTGTAAAGCGCATGAAGAAACTCCATGCTGATGGACTTTTTGGAATCACTTGATTATGAATCACTTGATGCTTGCGAACCATGCCTCATGGGCAAGATGACTAAGACTCCGGTCTCCGGAACAATGGAGTGAGCAACTGACTTATTGGAAATAATACATACTGATGTATAAGATCCGATGAGTGTTGAGGCTCGCGGCGGGTATCATTATTTTCTGACCTTCACAGATGATTTGAGCAGATATGGGTATATCTACTTGATGAAACATAAGTCTGAAACATTTGAAAAGTTCAAACAATTTCAGAGTGAAGTGGAAAATCATCGTGACAAGAAATTGAAGTTTCTGCGATTTGATCGCGGAGACGAATATTTGAGTTACGAGTTTGGCCTTCAGTTAAAACAATGTGAAATAGTTTCACTACTCACGCCACCTGGAACACCACAATGTAATGGTGTGTCCCAACGTCGTAACCGTACTTTATTAGATATGGTGCGATCTATGATGTCTCTTACCGATCTACCACTATCATTTTTGGGGTTTATGCATTAGAGACAGCTACATTCACGTTAAATGGGGCACCACCAAATTCCGTTGAGATGACGCCTTATGAACTGTGGTTTGGCAAGAAACCAAAGTCGTCGTTTCTTAAAGTTTCGGGCGGCGATGCTTATGTGAAAAAGCTTCAACCTGATAAGCTCGAACCCAAATCAGAGAAATGTGTCTTCATAGGATACCCAAAGGAGACTGTTGGGTACACCTTCTACCACAGATCCGAAGGCAAGACTTTTGTTGCTAAATTCGGAATCTTTCTGGAGAAGGAGTTTCTCTCGAAAGAAGTGAGTGGGAGGAAAGTAGAACTTGATGAGGTAACTGTACCTGCTCCCTTATTGGAAAGTAGTTCATCACAGAAATCTGTTCCTGTGACTACTACACCAATTAGTGAGGAAGCTAATGATGATGATCATGTAACTTCAGATCAAGTTACTACCGAACCTCGTAGGTAAACCAGAGTGAGATCTGCACAAGAGTGGTACGGTAATCCTGTTCTGGAGCTCATGTTACTTGACCATGACGAACCTACGAACTATGAGGAAGCGATGATGAGCCCAGATTCCGCAAAATGGCTTGAAGCCATGAAATCTAAGATGGGATCCATGTATGAGAACAAAGTGTGGACTTTGGTTGACTTGCCCAATGATCGGCAAGCCATAGAAAATAAATGGATCTTCAAGAGGAATACAGACGCTGATAGTAGTGTTACTATCTACAAAGCTAGACTTGTCGAAAAAGGTTTTGACAAAGTTCAAGGAGTTGACTACGATGAGATCTTCTCACTCGTAGCGATGCTTAAGTCTGTCTGAATCATGTTAGCAAATTGCCACATTTAATGAAATCTGGCAAATGGATGTAAAGACTGCATTCCTGAATGGATTTCTGGAAGAAGAGTTGTATATGATGCAACCTGAAGGTTTTATCGATCCAAAGGATGCTAACAAAGTGTGCAAGCTCCAGCGATCCATCTATGGACTGGTGCAAGCATCTCGGAGTTGGAATATACTCTTTGATAAGTTGATCAAAGCATATAGTTTTAAACAGACTTGCGGTGAAGCCTGTATTTACAATAAAGTGAGTGGGAGCACTAAGCCTTCCTGATAAAGTATATGTAAATGACATATTGTTGATCAGAAATGATGTAGAATGTTCTGGAAAGCATAAAGGAGTATTTGAAAGGAGTTCTTCAAAGAAAGACCTCGGTGAAGCTGCTTACATATTGAGCATCAAGATCTATAGAGATAGATCAAGACGCTTGATAAGATTTTCAATGAGTATGTACCTTGACAAGATTTTGAAGTAGTTCAAAATGGAACAGTCAAAGAAAGAGTTCTTGCCTGTGTTGGAAGGTGTGAAGTTGAGTAAGACTCAAAAACCGACCACGGCAGAAGATAGAGAGAGAATGAGAAGTCATTCCCTATGCCTCAGCCATAGGTTCTATAAAGTATGCCATGCTGTGTACCAGACCTATTGTATACCCTGCCCTGAGTTTGGCAAGGGAGCACAATAGTGATCTAGGAGTAGATCACTGGACATTGGTCAAAATTATCCTTAGTGGAATAAGGATATGTTTCTCGATTATGGAGGTGACAAAAGGTTCATCGTAAAGAGTTACATCGATGCAAGCTTTGACACCGATCTGGATGACTCTAAGTCTCGATCTAGATACATATTGATAGTGGGAGCAATTAGCTAAAGTAGCTCCGTGCAGAGCATTGTTGACATAGAAATTTGCAAAATACATACGGATCTGAATATGGCATACCCGTTGACTAAACTTTTCTCACAAGAAAAACATGATCACACCTTAATACTCTTTGGGTGTTAATCACATAGCGATGTGAACTAGATTATTGACTCTAGTAAACCCTTTGGGTGTTGGTCACATGATTATGTGAACTATGGGTGTTAATCACATGGTGATGTGAACTATTGGTATTAAATCACATGGTGATGTCAACTAGATTACTGACTCTAGTGCAAGTGGGAGACTGAAGGAAATATGCCCTAGAGGCAATAATAAAGTTATTATTTATTTCCTTATATCATGATAAATGTTTATTATTCATGCTAGAATTGTATTAACCGAAAACTTAATACATGTGTGAATACATAGACAAACAGAGTGTCACTAGTATGCCTCTACTTGACTAGCTTGTTAATCAAAGATGGTTATGTTTCCTAACCATAGACATGAGTTGTCATTTGATTAACGAGATCACATCATTAGGAGAATGATGTGATTGACTTGACCCATTCCGTTAGCTTAGCACTCGATCGTTTAGTATGTTGCTATTGCTTTCTTCATGACGTATACATGTTCCTATGACTATGAGATTATGCAACTCCCGTTTACCGGAGGAACATTTTGTGTGCTACCAAACGTCACAACGTAACTGGGTGATTATAAAGGTGCTCTACAGGTGTCTCCGAAGGTACTTGTTGGGTTGGCGTATTTCGAGATTAGGATTTGTCACTCCGATTGTCGGAGAGGTATCTCTGGGCCATGTCGGTAATGCACATCACTTAAGCCTTGCAAGCATTGCAACTAATGAGTTAGTTGTGGGATGATGTATTACGGAACGAGTAAAGAGACTTGTCGGTAACGATATTGAACTAGGTATTGAGATACCGACGATCGAATCTTGGGCAAGTAACATACCGATGACAAAGGGGACAACGTATGTTGTTATGCGGTCTGACCGATAAAGATCTTCGTAGAATATGTGGCAGCCAATATGAGCATCCATGTTCCGCTATTGGTTATTGTCCGGAGACATGTGTCGGTCATGCCTACATAGTTCTCGAACCCGTAGGGTCCGCACGCTTAATGTTTCGATGACAGTTTTATTATGAGTTTATATGTTTTGATTACCGAAGGTTGTTCGGAGTCCCGGATGTGATCACGGACATGACGAGGAGTCTCGAAATGGTCGAGACATGAAGATTGATATACTGGATGACTATATTCGGACACCGGAATGGTTCTGGGGGTTATCGGATATATACCGGAGTACCGGGGGGTTACCGGAACCCCCCCGGACGCTATTGGTCCTCATGGGCCCAATTGGTGGAAGAGGAGAGGAGGCCAAGGGGCAGCCGGGCGCCCCTCCCCCCAAGTCCGAATTGGACAAGGAGGGGGGTGGCACCCCCCCTTTCCTCCCCCTCTCTCCTTCCCTCCCCTCTCCTAGTCCAACAAGGAAGGGAGGGAGTCCTACTCCCGGTGGTAGTAGGACTCCTCCTGGCGCGCCTCCTCCTGGCCGGCCGCACCTCCCCCTTGCTCCTTTATATACGGGGGCAGGGGGCACCCCTAAGACACAATAATTGATCGTTTGATCTTTTAGCCGTGTGCGGTGCCCCCCTCCACCATAGTCCACCTCGATAATACTGTAGCGGTGCTTAGGCGAAGCCCTGCATCGGTAGAACATCATCATCGTCACCACGCCGTCGTGCTGACGAAACTCCCCCTCAACACTCGGCTGGATCGGAGTTCGAGGGACGTCATCGGGCTGAACGTGTGCTGAACTTGGAGGTGCCGTGCGTTCGGTACTTGATCGGTCAGATCGTGAAGATGTACGACTACATCAACCGCGTTGTGCTAACGCTTCCGCTTTTGGTCTACGAGGGTACGTGGACAACACTCTCCCCTCTCGTTGCTATGCATCACCATGATCTTGCGTGTGCGTAGGATTTTTTTTGAAATTACTACGTTCCCCAACACTTGCACTAGTGAAAGTATGAACCCTAGGCCTTGTTTCCTAGCATTGCAATACCGTTTACGCTCACTTTTATTACTTGCTACCTTGCTGTTTTTGTATTTTCATATTACAAAAACATATATCTACCATCCATATTGCACTTGTATCACCATCTCTTCGCCGAACTAGTGCACCTATACAATTTACCATTATATTGTGTGTGTTGGGGGCACATGAGACTCTTTGTTAATTGCTTGTAGGCTTGTTTGAGAGAGACCATCTTCATCCTACGCCTCCCACGGATTGATAAAGCTTAGGTCATCCACTTGAGGGAAATTTGCTACTGTCCTACAAACCTCTGCACTTGGAGGCCCAACAACGTCTACAAGAAAAAGGTTGTGTAGTAGACATCAAGCGATTTCTGACGCCGTTGCCGGGGAGGTGAGTGCTTGAAGGTATATCTTTAGATCTTGCAATCGAATCTTTTTGTTTCTTGTTTTATCACTAGTTTAGTTTATAAAAGAAAACTACAAAAAAATGGAATTGAGGGTGCCTCATATGCTTCATCTTTTTAATATCTTTCATGAAAATAAGGATTCTGATAATTGTGCCAAAATGCTAGAAGAAGAATGCATTAAAATGTTTGGCACTAAATCTTTGAATGATGAGCATGATTGCAATGTTGTTAGTACGAACTCTTTGAATATCCATAGTACTAATGATGATTGCACTAGTCATGATGAAAATGTCTCTTATAAGCATGTCAATTTTTGTGGAGTGCATAGAGTTTGCAAGTACACACCAAATAGGGAAGATAGATTTTGCAAGAGGCATAAGTATTTAGAAACCAAATGGTTGCAAGAAAGGCTAGATGTTTGTGCTGAAAATTTAAATTTTCTTAGCCATCCTTGCGAACTTTGCAATGAACGTGGTCATTTAAATATCTAATGCAAATTGTTTCATGATCGAATCGTGTCCAAAAATTGTGATGACTTGATTTCCCTTATGCATCATAATGAACTTAGTTTGCTTGTGGGTTATGAAGAAATGAAACGTATAACTAAGGATATTCCAGAATTTGCCCTTGAGAAAGTTCTTGATTTTGATCTAGAGGAAATTTATATGTATTGTGCGGTGAATTGCATTGAAAATCCTTATATTGCCAATTACATAAAGACAAGAAAACAAATAGAAGATGAAAATAATACTAATGAAAGGGAAGAGACTTCCCAATATCCTCCTATTATTTCTTATGATGAATCAGGTAACGAGGAGGAGCCTTCTATTCAACCAATCTCATTAATAAGGAGCTCCAAAAAAGGGATTAAACCCATACTTAATGTGAAGAAGAAAAATAAAAGACGGAGAAGCGAAGGTAAAAAGGTATCCCTCCCAAATGATGTTGCTCCTATTACTCATTGTGATGATGATAATTGCTATACTATTGGTGTTATCCATACTATTAATGATGAGAGTGATTATGCTTATGATATGAAAAGGCCCAAGCTTGGGGATGCTATGTTTGATGAGAATGACATGTTTAAGAATTTATTTGCTGCAATTAATGTTTGTCCCAAGCTTGGGGATGCTATGTTTTATGAAGATGATATTTTTAACCTCCCAAGTTTTGATATGCAAATTTATTATGATGATAGCATGCCTCCTATTTATGATGATTATATTGATGAAAGTGGGTTTGGAAGAGTGTCAACTTTAGGAAGTAATGATCCCACTATTTTGGAGGGTGTTGAATATTATTGTGACAATTATGAAAGTGGATTTGGAGAGGTCATGACTTTATTTAGTGATGACTCCACTATTTCGGAAGAGGTTCCAATTGGTTATGAGAACAAAGTTGCTATCTATGATGATTATTGTGATGACTTGTATGCTATTAAGAATAATGATAACCATGAAAATTTTCATCATGATTTTAGTTTTCAATTGGATTATGCCTCACATGATAATTATTTTGTTGAGTTTGCTCCCACTATTATTCATGAGAAGAAATTTGCTTATGTGGAGAGTAATAAAATGGGGATCATCAAAAGAATGCTTTATGTGATGGTTATTTTGTGGAATTCATTCATGATGATACTGAAAATTATTATGAGGGAGGAATATATGCTTGTAGGAATTGCAATAATATCAAGTTTCCTCTCTACGTGCTTAAAGTTTTAAAGTTATGCTTGTTTTGCCTTCCTATGCTAGTTGATTATTGTTCCCATAAGTTGTTTGCTCACAAAATCCCTATGCATAGGAAGTGGGTTAGACTTAAATGTGCTAGTAATATTCTTCATGATGCTCTCTCTATGTTTCAATTCTTATCTTTTATGTGAGCATCATTGAAATCATCATGCCTAGCTAGGGGCGTTAAACAATAGCGCTTGTTGGGAGGCAACCCAATTTTATTTTTGTTCTTTGCTTTTTCCCCCCTGTTTAGTAATAAATAATCTATCTAGCCTCTGGTTAGATGTGGTTTTATGTTTTAATTAGTGTTTGTGCCAAGTAGAACCTTTGGGAAGACTTGGGTGAAGTCTTTGCGATCTTGCTGTAAGAAACAGAAACTTTTGCGCTCACGAGATTAGCTGCAATTTTTTCCTGGAGAGTGATTTTAGGTTGATTATTTTTACAGATCATTAATATACAAACTCCTCAGGTCCACCAATTTATTTAAGAATTTTTGGAGTTACAGAAGCATTCGAATGATATAGATTACTACAGACTGTTCTGTTTTTGACAGATTCTGTTTTCTATGTGTTGTTTGCTTATTTTGATGAATCTATGAGTAGTATCGGAGGGTATGAACCATAGAGAAGTTGGAATACAGTAGATATTACACCAATATGAATTTAGAATGAGTTCACAACAGTACCTAAGTGGTGAATTATTTTCTTATACCAACGGAGCTTACGAGTTTTCTGTTAAGTTTTGTGTTGTGAAGTTTTCATGTTTTGGGTAAAGATTCGATGGACTATGGAATAAGGAGTGGCAAGAGCCTAAGCTTGGGGATGCCCAAGGCACCCCAAGGTAATATTCAAGGACAACCAAGAGCCTAAGCTTGGGGATGCCCCGGATGGCATCCCCTCTTTCTTCTTCGTTCATCGGTAATTTTCCTTGGAGCTATATTTTTATTCACCACATGATATGTGTTTTGCTTGGAGCGTCATTTTATTTTATTTAGTTTTGCTTGCTGTTTGAATAAAATACCAAGATATGAAATTCTTAAATGTTACAGAGTCTTCACATAGTTACATGATTATTCAACTACTCATTGATCTTCACTTATATCTTTCGGAGTAGTTTGTCGTTTGCTCTAGTGCTTCACTTATATCTTTTAGAGCACAGAGGTGGTTTTATTTTATAGAAATTATTGATCTCTCATTCTTCACTTATATTATTTTGAGTGTCTTTTAGAACAGCATGGTAATTTGCTTTGGTTATGAAACTAGTCCTAATATGATAGGCATCCAAGATGGGTATAATAAAAACTTCCATATAGAGTGCATTGAATACTATGAGAAGTCTGATACTTGATGATTGTTTTGAGATATGAAGATGGTAATATTAGAGTTGTGTGATACTTCCATTTTGCATCATGCTTTTATATTGATATTTATTACATTATGGGCTGTTATTACACGTTATGTCACAATACTTATGCCTATTCTCTCTTATTTTACAAGGTTTACATGAAGAGGGAGAATGCGGCAGCTGGAATTCTGGGCTGGAAAAGGAGCAAATATTACAGACCTATTCTGCACAACTCCAAAAGTCCTAAAACTTCACGGAGGCACGTTTTGGAATATATAAAAAATACTGGAGAAAGAATCCACCAGAGGGGGCCCACACCCTTGCCACGAGGGTGGGGGGCGCGCCCTACCCCCTGGCCGCGCCCCCTGCTCGTGGGCCCCATGGCAGGCCTTCGATGCCCATCTTCTGCTATATGAAGTCTTTTACCCTGAAAAAAATCATAAGCAAGCTTTTGGGACGAAACACCACCGCCACGAGGCGGAACCTTGGCGGAACCAATCTAGGGCTCCGACGGAGCTGTTCTGCCGGGGAAACATCCCTCCGAGAGGGGGAAATCATGACCATCATCATCACCAATGATCCTCTCATCGGGAGGGGGTCAATCTCCATAACATCTTCACCAGCACCATCTCTTCTAAAACCCTAGTTCATCTCTTGTATCCAATCTTTGTCCCAAAGCCTCAGATTGGTACCTGTGGGTTGCTAGTAGTGTTGATTACTCCTTGTAGTTGATGCTAGTTGGTTTACTTGGTGGAAGATCATATGTTCAGATCCTTTATGCATATTAATACCCCTCTTATTATGAACATGAATATGATTTGTGAGTAGTTACGTTTGTTCCTGAGGACATGGGAGAAGTCTTGCTATAAGTAGTCATGTGAATTTGGTATTCGTTCGATATTTTGATGAGATGTATGTTGTCTTTCCTCTAGTGGTGTTACGTGAACGTCGACTACATCACACTTCACCATTGTTTGGGCCTAGAGGAAGGCATTGGGAAGTAATAAGTAGATGATGGGTTGCTAGAGTGACAGAAGCTTAAACCCTAGTTTATGAGTTGTTTCGCGAGAGGCTGATTTGGGTCCATATGTTTCATGCTATGGTTAGGTTTACCTTAATACTTCTTTTGTAGTTGCGGATGTTTGCAATAGGGGTTAATCATAAGTGGGATGCTTGTCCAAGGAAGGGCAGCACCCAAGCACCGTTCCACCCACATACCAAATTATCAAAGTAACGAGCGCGAATCATATGAGCGTGATGAAAACTAGCTTGACGATAATTCCCATGTGTCCTCGGGAGCGTTTTCCTTCATATAAGAGTTTGTCCAGGCTTGTACTTTGCTACAAAAAGGATTGGGCCATCTTGCTGCACCTTATTTACTTTTATTACTTGTTACCCGTTACATATTACCTTATCACAAAACTATCTGTTACCGATAATTTCAGTGCTAGCAGAGAATACCTTACTGAAAACCGCTTGTCATTTCCTTCTGCTCCTCGTTGGGTTCGACACTCTTACTTATCGAAAGGACTACGATAGATCCCCTATACGTGTGGGACATCAAGACTCTTTTCTGGCACCGTTGCCGGGGAGTGAAGCGCCTTCGGTAAGTGGAATTTGGTAAGGAAACATTTATATAGTGTGCTGAAATTTATTGTCACTTGTTACTATGGAACATAATCCTTTGAGGGGCTTGTTCGGGGTATGTTCACCCCGACCAGTAGAGCAAAGAGTTGCTCCTCAACCTACTGAACCTACTGAAAATGTTTACTTTGAAATTCCTCCGGGTATGATAGAGAAACTACTAGCTAATCCTTTTACAGGAGATGGGACATTACATCCCGATTTGCACCTAATCTATGTGGATGAAGTTTGTGGATTATTTAAGCTTGCAGGTATGCCCGAGGATGTTATCAAGAAGAAGGTCTTCCCTTTATCTTTGAAGGGAAAGGCATTGGCATGGTTTAGGCTATGTGATGATATGGGATCATGGAACTACAACCGATTGAAATTGGAATTTCATCAGAAGTTTTATCCTATGCATCTTGTTCATCGTGATCGCAATTATATATATAATTTTTGGCCTCGTGAAGGAGAAAGCATCGCTCAAGCTTGGGGGAGGCTTAAGTCAATGTTATATTCATGCCCCAATCATGAGCTCTCAAGAGAAATTATTATTCAAAATTTTTATGCTCGGCTTTCTCTCAATAATCGCTCCATGCTCGATACTTCTTGTACTGGATCTTTTATGATGAAGACTATTGAATTCAAATGGGATTTATTGGAAAGAATTAAATGCAACTCTGAAGATTGGGATCTCGACGAAGGTAAGGAGTCAGGTATAACACTAAGTTTGATTGTGTTCAATATTTTACGGATACCGATATTTTCCGTAAATTTAGCACTAAATATGGACTTGACTCTGAGATAGTAGCTTCTTTCTGTGAATCCTTTGCTACTCATGTTGATCTCCCTAAGGAGAAGTGGTTTAAATATAATCCTCCCATTGAAGTAAAAGTAGTTGCACCTATTAAAGTTCAAGAAAAGACTATCACTTATAATGTTGATCCTATTGTTCCTACTGCTTATATTGAGAAACCACCTTTTACTGTTAGAATAAAGGATCATACTAAAGCTTCAACTGTGGTTCGTAAGAGTAATACTAGAACACCTACACCCCCTAAGCAAATTAAAGTTGAACCTAGTATTGCTATGGTTAAAGATCTCTTGGCTGATAATATTGATGGGCATGTTATTTACTTTTGTGATGAAGCTGCTAGAATTGCTAGACCTGATACTAAAAATAAACATAGACCTAATGTAGGCATGCCTGTTATTTCCATTAAAGTAGGGGATCATTGCTATCATGGCTTATGTGAGATGGGTGCTAGTGCAAGTGCAATACCTCATTCTTTATACAAAGAAATTATGCATGATATTGCACCTCTGAGATAGAAGAAATAGATGTTACAATTAAGCTTGCCAATAGAGACACTATTTCACCAGTTGGGATTGTTAGAGATGTTGAAGTCTTGTGTGGGAAAGTTAAATATCCTGCTGATTTTCTTGTTCTTGGTTCTCCACAAGATAACTTTTGTCCCATTATATTTGGTAGACCCTTCTTGAATACTGTTAATGCTAGGATAGACTGCAAAAAGGATGTTGTTACTATTGGTTTGGGGGATATGTCTCATGAGTTCAATTTTGCTAAATTTCGTAGACAACCCCATGATAAAGAATTGCCTAGTAAAGATGAAATTATTGGTCTTGCTTCTATTGCCGTGCCTCCTAATGATCCTTTAGAACAATATTTGCTCGACCATGAAAATGATATGTTTATGAATGAAAGAAGGGAAATAGATGAAGTATTCTTTAAACAGGGACCTATTTTGAAACACAACTTGCCTGTTGAAATCCTAGGGGACCCCCCTCCACCCAAGGGTGATCCCGTGTTTGAGCTTAAACCATTACCTGATACTCTTAAATATGCTTATCTTGATGAAAAAAGATATATCCTGTTATTATTAGTGCTAACCTTTCAGAGCATGAAGAAAATAAATTATTGAAAAATCTGAAGAAGCACCGTGCTGCTATTGGATATACTCTTGATGATCTTAAGGGCATTAGTCCCACTCTATGCTAGCACAAAATAAAATTGGAGAAGGACGCTAAACCAGTTGTTGATCACCAACGGCGGTTAAATCCTAAGATGAAAGAAGTGGTAAGGAAGGAAATATTAAAGCTTCTGGAGGCAGGTATAATTTATCCCATTGCTGATAGTCAGTGGGTAAGTCTTGTCCATTGTGTCCCTAAGAAGGGAGGTATTACTGTTGTTCCTAATGATAAAGATGAATTGATCCCACAAAGAATTGTTACAGGTTATAGAATCGTAATTGATTTCCGCAAATTAAATAAAGCTACTAAAAAGGATCATTACCCTTTACCTTTTATTGATCAAATGCTAGAAAGATTATCCAAACATACTCATTTTTTCTTTCTAGATGGTTATTCCGGTTTCTCTCAAATACCTGTGTCAAAAGAGGATCAAGAAAAGACTACTTTTACTTGCCCTTTCGATACCTTTTCTTATAGACGTATGCCTTTTGGTTTATGTAATGCACCTTCTACCTTTCAAAGATGTATGACTGCTATATTCTCTGACTTTTGTGAAAAGATTGTTGAGGTTTTCTTGGATGATTTCTCCGTTTACGGAACTTCTTTTGATGATTGCTTAAGCAACCTTGATCGAGTTTTGCAGAGATGTGAAGAAACTAATCTTGTCTTGAACTGGGAGAAGTGCCACTTTATGGTTAATGAAGGTATTGTCTTGGGGCATAAAGTTTTTGAAAGAGGTATTGAAGTTGATAAAGCTAAAGTTGATGCTATCGAAAATATGCCATGCCCCAAGGAAATTAAAGGTATAAGAAGTTTCCTTGGTCATGCCGGTTTTTATAGGAGGTTCATTAATGACTTCTCAAAAATTTCTAGGCCTCTGACTAATCTATTACAAAAAGATGTTCCTTTTGTCTTTGATGATGATTGTGTAGAAGCATTTGAAATACTTAAGAAATCTTTGATTTCTGCACCCATTGTTCAGCCACCTGTTTGGAATTTACCCTTTGAAATTATATATGATGTAGTGATTATGATGTAGGTGCTGTTTTAGGACAAAGAGTTGATAAGAAATTAAATGTTATCCAATATGCTAGTAAAACTCTAGACAATGCTCAAAGAAATTAGGCTACTACTGAAAAAGATTTTTTAGCGGTTGTATTTGCTTGTGATAAGTTCAGACCTTATATTGTTGATTCTAAAGTAACTGTTCACACTGATCATGCTGCTATTAAATATCTTATGGAAAAGAAAGATGCTAAACCTAGACTTATTAGATGGGTTCTCTTGCTACAAGAATTTGATTTGCATATTATTGTTAGAAAGGGAGCTGAGAACCCCGTTGCAGACAACTTGTCTAGGTTAAAGAATGTCCTTGATGACCCACTACCTATTGATGATAGCTTTCCTGATGAACAATTAGCTGTCATAAATGCTTCTCGTACTGCTCCATGGTATGCTGATTATGCTAATTACATTGTTGCTAAATTTATACCACCTAGTTTCACATACCAGCAAAAGAAAAAGTTTTTCTATGATTTAAGACATTACTTCTGGGATGACCCACACCTTTATAAAGAAGGAGTAGATGGTGTTATTAGACGTTGTGTACCTGAGCATGAACAGGAACAGATCCTAGCAAGTGTCACTCCGAGGCTTATGGAGGACACCATGCTGGAGATAGAACTGCGCATAAGGTATTGCAATCCGGTTTTTATTGGCCTACTCTCTTCAAAGATGCCCGTAAGTTTGTCTTATCTTGTGATGAATGTCAAAGAATTGGTAATATTAGTAGACGTCAAGAAATGCCTATGAATTATTCACCTGTTATTGAACCATTCGATGTTTGGGGCTTTGATTATATGGGACCATTTCCTTCCTCTAATGGGTATACACATATTTTAGTTGTTGTTGATTACGTTACTAAGTGGGTAGAAGCTATTCCAACTAGTAGTGCTGATCATAACACCTCTATTAAGATGCTTAAAGAAGTTATTTTTCCGAGGTTTGGAGTCCCTAGATATTTAATGACTGATGGTGGTTCACATTTTATTCATGGTGCTTTTCGTAAGATGCTTGCTAAGTATGATGTTAATCATAGAATTGCATCTCCATATCACCCGCAGTCTAGTGGTCAAGTAGAACTTAGTAATAGAGAGCTCAAATTAATTTTGCAAAAGGCTGTTAATAGATATAGAAAGAATTGGTCCAATAAACTTGATGATGCATTATGGGCCTATAGAACTGCATATAAAAATCCTATGGGTATGTCTCCGTATAAAATGGTCTATAGAAAAGCATGTCCCTTACCTCTTGAACTAGAACATAAGGAATATTGGGCCATTAAAGAGCTCAATTATGATTTCAAACTTGCCGGTGAGAAGAGGCTATTTGACATAAGATCACTTGATGAATGGAGAACCCAGGCCTATGAGAATGCCAAACTGTTTATAGAAAACGTTAAAAGATGGCATGACAAAAGGATACAAAAGCGTGAGTTTAATGTAGGTGATTATGTGTTGCTATTCAACTCTCGTTTAAGATTTTTTGCAAGAAAACTTCTCTCTAAATGGGAAGGTCCTTACGTTATCGAGGAGGTCTACCGCTCCGGTGCCATAAAAATCAACAACTTCGAAGGCACAAATCCGAAGGTGGTGAACGGTCAAAGAATCAAACATTATATCTCAGGTAATCCCATAAATGTTGAAACCAATGTTAACCGTAACCCTGGAGGAATATATAAGGGACACTTTCCAGAACGCTTCAGACTCCGAAAAGGAATAGGTATGTGGTATGGTAAGTAAACTGACTCCAAAACAGTTCTAATGGCAATTTTTCTCTGTTTTGGAATATTTAAGATAATAGGAAAATAAGAAGTAGTCCGGGAAGGACACGAGGCATCCACGAGGGTGGAGGGCGCGCCCTACCCCCTGGGTGCCCCCCTGTCTCGTGGGCACCTCGTGTGCCCCCCGGACTCCGTTTTCTTGCACGACACTTCTTTCGGTCGGTAAAAATTCATTATATAATCTCCCGAAGGTTTTGACCACCGTACCACGCAAATATCCTCTGTTTTTGTTTCGAGCTGTTTTTCTGACAGATCTAGATCACCATGACATCTCCAAGTGCCCCCAAGGACAAGTTCTTCGAGAAGGTCATCAACCCCTACCTCGCGGAAGTGCTGCAACACCCTCAAACCATCGAGATGCTTGAGGGGGTGCTGCACATCCGCGATGTTGAGGGACCAAGGAGGACCAGAAGCATGGAGACAAGACTCGAAGCAATGGGGCAGCAAGTTTTCAAGTGCCAAGGGATGGTGGAACGCGGACTCGACACCAACCACATGATGATCGCGGAGTTCACCAACAACCACAAGCTGGATGCCAAGAACGTTGGGGAGGCCATCTTCAAGATTCACGAGAAAATTGAGCACCTCCAAGCCCAGATCTATGAGCTGCAAAATCAAAACTGTGAGTATGAATATAGATTCAAGAGGATGAGTTTGGCTGCAGATTTGAGGATTCCTGAGACTCGATCATCTTTCTATGATGGTGAGCCTATGCCTTGGAAGAGGGACGACAAGCCTCCATCATCACCACCTCCGAGGAAGGAGAACTAAGTATCTGGTATGGGCACTCCCCTTGGCAACTACCAAGCTTGGGGGAGGTGCCCCGGTATCGTATCACCATCACACTCCTGTCTTTACCGTTTTTTTCTTAGTTCGATCCTTTTGGTAATATCTTTATCTAGTAGAACAAAATTTTAGTATGATCTAGTTTTGAGTTTTGCTTTATGATCCTTTTATGTAATCGAGTTCGTGAGCTATATATAATAAAGATTAGTGTTGAGTCAAGGGCTTGATTATCCTGCTATGATCTTGACGGAATAAAAATAAAAGAAAAAGAGAAAAAAATAAAAAGAAGTAAAGAGATCATATTGATCTTATGGAGAGTAATGACTTCACATATAAAGAGTTTGATGAATGAAAGTTGTTGAGAGTTGACAAACATAGTTTTGGTCATCGTTGCAATTAATAGGAAGTAATAAAGAAAGAGAGGTTTTCACATATAAATATACTATCTTGGACATCTTTTATGATTGTGAGCACTCATTAAAATATGACATGCTAAAAAGTTGATGTTGGACAAGGAAGACAACATAATGAGTTATGTTCTCTTATATTGTCATGGATCATCCAACATTTTGAGCTTGCCTTTCCCTCTCATGCTAGCCAAATTCTTTGCACCAAGTAGAGATACTACTTGTGCTTCCAAATATCTTTAAACCTAGTTTTGCCATGAGAGTCCACCATACCTACCTATGGATTGAGTAAGATCCTTCAAGTAAGTTGTCATTGTTGTATGCAATAAAAATTGCTCTCTAAATATGTATGACTTATTAGTGTGGAGAAAATAAACTTTATACGATCTTGTGATATGGAAGCAATAAAAGCGACAGTCTGCATAATAAAGGTCCATATCACAAGTGGCAATATAAAGTGACGTTCTTTTGCATTAAGATTTCGTGCATCCAACCACAAAAGCACATGACAACCTCTGCTTCCCTCTGCGAAGGGCCTATCTTTTATTCTTGTCTTATACCTTATGCAAGAGTCATGGTGACCTTCACCTTTCCTTTTTACATTTTATCCTTTGGCAAGCACATTGTGTAGGAAAGATCCTGATATATATATATATATATATATATATATATATATATATATATATATATATATATATATATATATATATATATCCAATTGGATGTGAGTTAGCATGAACTAGTATAGTTGACATTACCCTTGAGGTAAAAGGTTGGGAGGCAACACTATAAGCCCCTATCTTTCTCTGTGTCCAATTAAAACTCCATAACCATCAGTATTGCGTGAGTGTTAGCAATCGTGAAAGAGTAAATGATGGTTGAGTATGTGGACTTGCTGAAAAGCTCTTATATTGACTCTTTCCGATGTTATGGTAAATTGCAATTGCTTCAATGACTGAGATTATAGTCCGTTGGTTCTCAATGAAGTTTCTGATTCATACCTTACATTGTGAATAGATTGTTACTTTAGCATAAGAAATCATATGAAAAAAATATATATATATATGTTGCTGTTATAAGAATGATCATGATGCCCTCATGTCCGTATTTTATTTTATCGACACCTCTATCTCTATACATGTGGTCATATTTTTCGATATCGGCTTCCGCTTGAGGACAAGCGAGGTCTGGGGGAGTTGATACATCCATTTTGCATCATGCTTTTATATTGATACTAGATCCTTGATGGTGCGCGTTGCTGCGCCCGTCTATTTTAGCTCTTAGTTGTTAGGAATAGAAAACAACTTGTATACATTTGTTTACTACTCCCCCAAAAATAAGTGTCGTTATTTTAGGTCAAATTTGAACTAAAGCCACTTATTTTGGGACAGAGGGAGTATACTGGATTTTCTTGCACAATTTTGCGACTTAAGTGATATGCTTCCAATTACATTCATGCCATAAAGGTTTATGAAATATAAGTACATCATATAGAATAACAATCAAATCATATAACAATTGTTTTCATAGTTGCATATAATGAAATATTTGTCCAAGAGAAACATTAACAATGTACCATTTTAGGCGAACTTAGAATTTTGTATCCTTTGCACAGGAGAAGTTTAGATATTTTGCAAGAATAAATGGATCACTATGCATACAGAAATGAAGATAACATTTAGTTCTCAAGTTATAGGAAGGTATGCCAATAGGTATATAGCTATGCAAACCCTAATCTTTAAATAACACATGCTAGTACAATTTTATTTTCCAAAAACGGAACCAATGTGCCCAATTGCTCATTATGTAGATGCCGCCACATAGCCAAAGTGCAAATTTACTGCAAGAATGGAGAAAGCCCACGCATTAGTACTGCTGGAGTCAAAAATTTAATCATTTCCATACGCAGCAGCCCTTGTATTCGATCAAGTAGACTGAGCACCATACATAAAAAAGCTATCTAATTTTAGCAGTTAAACAAATCCGTAAACTCACCAAACCAAATACGCATGGGATGGGAGATAGCAGCAAACTTATCACTTGTGCATCAGAAAATGGGATCCAGTGATCATGCACGCCAATAATTTATGTTTGAAAATAGAAGACATGAAGAGAAAATTAAATATCATGTAGGGAGAGACCATCTGAGGCAAGCAGTCACAAAATCACCTAGCCACCTAGGTACAAAATAGTTGAAATCATCATACCGGAGAAATTTCTCATGAGATACATACCATCTTAATTTCTGACGATAACACAAAGGGATTGATCCTTCGACCTGATCACCGATGTTTGATGCGATCTGACGTCTCTTCTCCAATCAGGGCTTGAAACCTGATACATCATCTTATGAGATAACCTTATTCCTAATTGGTTGAAACAACCACAAACGTACCAAAAATATAAGGAGAAACCACATCACTAAATCGCGCACAGTACAGATCAGGGATCATCTTACAACCTAAATTGGAGAAGGAATCACTTGATCAGCAGTTCAACAACTCATTGCTTGCTCCATGGTTGACGCATGAGTAAAGATGAACATACGAGTTTCGGCTGGGGATGTTGTAAAAGGCAGGTATGCATGTCTGCATGTGAAATATGAAGACACTTCTCCTATGTACATGTCAATTCAACCTTGGATGAAAGAAGCACCATATACGCTAGTAATACCACATAAGAATAATTCAAAATTGAGCATACATGTTGTTCTATCACCAGTGTAATGTAAATAAGTTGAGATAGAGGAAGTCTCTCCAATCTGTCGGTCCAACAAAGGGACTGCAACAAATTAGGAACTTCATGAATCACGATCCATCTGTATTCAAAGGAGAGAGAGGAGGAGGAGGAGGACTGGCAGAATGGCGAAACAAACCAGCGACCAGCACGTCGACCGTGGCTGCCGGAGAAGGAGTTGCAGATGTAACCAAGGGAATGGGGAAGGAGCAGATGCACGATGCAGATTATTGAGCGGAGAGTAAATGAAGAAGATGAATCGGGGTAGTAACCGACCTGGAATTATCGCTTACCAGTAATGGGCTGTAGCAATTATGGTTTGCATCTTCAGTCCCAGACGAATCGACTCCAATCGCGGCCGATGCTTGTTTTCCCCCACCGCCCTGCTACCTCTTGAGCATGCGTTGGTTTTCCCTTGAAGAGGAAAGGGTGATGCAGCAAAGTAGCGTAAGTATTTCCCTCAGTTTTTGAGAACCAAGGTATCAATTCAGTAGGAGGCCACACGCAAGTCCCTCGTACCTACACAAACAAATACGAACCTTGCAACCAACGCGATAAAGGGGTTGTCAATTCCTTCATGGCCACTTGCAAAAGTGAGATCTGATAGAGATGATAAGATAATATTTTTGGTATTTTTATGATAAAGATTAAAAGTAAAGAAAGCAAAATAAACGTCGCCAGAAATAACTCGTTGACAGGAGATTGATATGATGGAAAATAGACCCGGGGGCCATAGGTTTCACTAGTGGCTTCTCTCAAGATAGCATAAGTATTACGGTGGGTGAACAAATTACTGTCGAGCAATTGATAGAAAAGTGCATAATTATGAGAATATCTAGGCATGATCATGTATATAGGCATCACGTCCGTGACAAGTAGACCGAATCCTGCCTGCATCTACTACTATTACTCCACACATCGACCGCTATCCAGCATGCATCTAGAGTATTGAGTTCATAAGAACATAGTAACGCATTAGGTAAGATGACCTGATGTAGAGGGATAAACTCAAGCAATATGATATAAACCCCATCTTTTTATCCTCGATGGCAACAATACAATACGTATCGTTTCCCCTACTGTCACTGGGATCGAGCAACGCAAGATTGAACCCAAAGCTAAGCACTTCTCCCATTGCAAGAAAGATCAATCTAGTAGGCCAAACCAAACTGATAATTCGAAGAGACTTGCAAAGATAACCAACCATACATAAAAGAATTCAGAGAAGATTCAAATATTGTTCATAGATAATCTTGATCATAAACCCACAATTCATCGGATCTCGACAAACACACCACAAAAAGAGTTACATCGAATAGATCTCCAAGAAGATCGAGGAGAACTTTGTATTGAGATCCAAAGAGAGATAAGAAGCCATCTAGCTAATAACTATGGACCCGAAGGTCAGTGGTAAACTACTCACACATCATCAGAGAGGCTATGGTGTTGATGTAGAAGCCCTCCGTGATCGATTCCCCCTCCGGTGGAGCGCCGGAAAAGGCCCCAAGATGGGATCTCACGGGTACAGAAGGTTGCGGCGGTGGAATTAGGTTATCGTGGTGCTCCTCGATGGTTTCGGGGTACGCAGGTATAGGAGGAAGAAGTAGGTCGGTGGAGCCACGAGGGGCCCACGAGGGTGGAGGGCGCGCCCAGGGGGGTAGGAGCGCCCCCTGCCTCATGGCCTCCTCGTTCATTTCTTGACGTCCACTCCAAGTCCTCTGGATCACGTTTGTTCCAAAAATCACGCTCCTGAAGGTTTCATTCCGTTTGGACTCCGTTTGATATTCCTTTTCTGCGAAACACTGAAATAGGCAAAAAAACAGCAATTTGCACAGGGCCTTGGGTTAATAGGTTAGTCCCAAAATGTCACAGCCCCAGATAAGCCCTTGCTTGATTTCTCTTGCATCCATGCATCATGTTTAAATTCAAATGAAATTTGAATTGAGGAATTATCAAAGCCTCAGAAACCTTTTAAAAATGATCAACATTAAAATCTTCTCAAAGAAGCCCAAGAAAATGTTCCTGTTAAACCTTGAAAAATATTGGCAAGAATAAAATTCAAACCAATATTTTTGGAATCACAAAAATATTTATTTTGGGCCTTTTTGAATTAAATCAACGACATATTTGGGTTGGATTTATTTCTGTTTCATAAGAAATAAAGTTCATATATTTTTGTGAGTTGCCTGTGACCTTGGACTAGTTTCTGAGCTCACATAACAATTTACAGAAAGTTTAGAAAATGATTTGATGTTTTAAATCAAGTCAAAACAAATAGCAGAAAAATTAGAAAAGAGAAATAAAAGTCAGAGAGGAGGGAAAATTTACTTGGACCTACCTACTGTGCAGCCACCTGGCCTGGCCCTGTGCCGGCCCAGCCCACCTCCTCCTCCCCTGTCGTCTTCCTCCCCCTGCCAGGAGGACGGCGCGTGCCCGACGCGTGCACGCACGCGCCCCGGCCACCTCCTGCTTCCTGCCGCTTCCCCCTCGTCGCCCTGGGCCTCCCTCGCGACGCCACGCAGCCCCGACCGCTCTCTTCTCTCTCTCACTTTCCCCTCTGGCCCTCTCTCCCGCAAAAACAGAGCGCCACCGAGCGGAGCTCGTCGATGCCGCTCGCCATTGTCGTGGACACTGAGCCCCCCCTCGCCTAGCTAGGATGCCCAGCAGCTCCGACACCTCGCGCTACGCCTCTCCACCGAAAGAAGCCACTCCGGACGCCCTGCAACGACCGCATCGTCATCGTCTTCGAGCTTCGGCTGCCGGCAACCCCACCGTCGATTCGACGCCGTCCATGCCTCCCCGAGCTCGCCGAGAATCTCTTCGTGACCACGGTGAGCCCCCGGTCATTTCCCCCTAACCCTGTCCCCGTTGGGTTGCCGTAGCACCATTCCCCACGAGCACCGAAGCTCGCCGCCGCCATTGCCAACGAGCTCCGTGCTCCTGAGCTCGGCCGCTCGCCCGAGCATCACCAGCGTGCTCGCCGCGCCCCTGTGAACCTGAAGCCCCCACGGGTTCGCCCTGCCGTGCCCTGTAGCGCCATCTCCGCCGTTGCCCGAGCTCCGGCCGCGGCGGTCGAGCTCCTCGCCATCGCCTCCGGCCACCCCAGGCCCGACTGGCACCACCGCCCGACGCGCGCTGGTCTGGGCTCTCGAACGAGCCCAGCCACGCTGCGAACGGGGCACTACAGCCCGCGCCCGAGTGCCCCGCCGCGTCTGCTGCCGCCGGCGGCTAAACGCCGGCGTTTTAACCCCGGTTGACCAGGGGGTTTGACCTCCCCTCTGTCACTGACGTGTGGGCCAAGCCCACTGACACTTTAGTTAGTATTAGTTTAACACTAATTAACTTAAGTTTAAACACACAGCCACTGACGTGTGGGTCCATGGACTAATTAGCTTAGATTAACTTTTAGTTAGTGCTAATTAACCCTCTTAGTTGACTGAGTCACTGACCAGTGGACCGCACTGGTCAGGTTTGACCTGACCGGGTTAGTTGACCTGCTGACGTCACACTGACGTCAGGCTGACGCAGTAAAGCATTATCTGGATTTAAGTTTATTAAGGAAATTCCAGAAAATAGTATAAACTTCTAAAAATCATATAAAATCAACCGTAGCTCAGAACGAAATAATTTATATATGAAAAATTATCAGAAAAATGCAATCTATCCATCTGTATCATTTTCATGCATGTCAAACTAAGTTATACCTGCTGTATAGGTGAAAACATCATAATGACATTATAAATGCTAAATATGGAGTTTGCATATGAACCCTTAGCTCATATGGACCTCATTTAAACTGTTGCTAGATGCATTAGTGTAAATCATAACATTCTTGACATGTCATAATCATGCATCATAATTGTTGCATTGCATTGATTGTGTTCTTCCTTGTTTGCCGGTGATTGTCCCCTCTCGATAAGCCGTGATTCCACGATGAGTTCGATGACACCGATGAAGAACTATAATATCTTCAGAAGTGCCAGGCAAGCAAAACCCCCTTGTTCATTCCGAAACAATCCCACTCTCTCGCTCCTGCTCTCTTTTACTGCATTAGGACAACAACGATTCAACTGTTACATGCTGCGGTAGTTGAACCCCTTATCCTCTGCATGACCTGCTCTCTTAATCACCTTGTCCTTTGTCCAGGAGTTGCAAGTAGTTTCTGGTGTTTGTAGTATGCTGGAGGCCGTGGACAGCGCTGACCGAGGGGTGGGCTGTGATGCGGTAGGCACGTGGCACGGTGTACCGGGCGCCCGTTTGGTGTCTCGGGAACCCTGCACACATCGTTCGGGGCCGTATGTGGAAACCTCGGCCGGACTCCCTGCGGATGGAACCTGAATAGGCGATAAACCTGGACTAGAGACTTGAGTGTTTAGGTAGGCTGTGGCCGACACCCACGTTGGGCTTCCGCTTGAAGGTTGCCGAGTACATGTCGTGTAAACGACGGTAAGTGGTGAGAGCGTGTGTGTCGAAGTACACCCCTGCAGGGTTAACATCATCTATTCGAATAGCCGTGTCCGCGGTAAAGGACTTCTGGGTTCCCTATAACAGTTCATAGACAAGTGAAAGTGGATACTCTAAAATACGCAAGATAAGCGTGAGTGCTATGGATGGCGTTCTCGTAGGGAGACGGGAGCGGATCCATAGTGGTGTATTGATATGGTGAATATGTGGACTCGTGTGCGCCACCTCAAAGAGTTGCTTGCAGTCGTAGTTCAGGTTAGCCACTGAGTCAAAGCTGGCTTGCTGCAGTTAAACTCCACCACCCCTTTTGTTGATACCGATGCATATGTAGATAGTTCTGATGTAAGTCTTGCTGGGTACATTTGTACTCACGTTTGCTTATTTTATGTTTTGCAGAGAGACGTCAGTCTCGCTAGTAGTCCCGTGTGGACTTCGACGTTTAGCTTGATACCTCAGCTACGATCTTGTGCCCTCGACAGGATCTAGTAAATAGTCAGGCTTCTCAGCCTTTTTCATTTGTAGATGTCTATACTCAGACATGTTAAGCTTCCGCATGTGCTTTGACTTGTATGCTCTGAATGTTGGGTCATGAGACCCATGTTTGTAATATCTGGCTCTTCGGAGCCTAATGAATAAATACTCTGAGTCGTAGAGTCTTGTTGTGATGCCATGTTGTATTTGCACATATCGAGCATATTGTGTGTATGATTGAAATGCTTGGTATGTGTGGGATCCGACAACCTAGTTGTTTATCCTTGGTAGCCTCTCTTATGGGGAAATGTAGTCTTGTGCTTCCATGAGCCATAGTAGTCCGCTACAGCCCGGTTCACCGGAGTCCTGCTAGCCCAGCACTACTGCTCCGGAACACTTGACTGGCCGGCATGTGATTCACTTCGTTCCTGTGTCTGTCCCTTCGGGGAAATGTCACGCGGTGACATCCGGAGTCCTGCCTAGCCTGCTACAGCCCGGGTTCCCGGAGTCCTGTTAGCCCAGTGCTACAGCACGGATTCACACGCTGCTGACCGACGCGTTCGATGTTGATTCATGTATGCCTGCCCCCATACGTTAGTGCCGCTTTGGGTTCACGACTAGCCATGTCGGCCCGGGTTCTCTGTCATATGGATGCTAGCGACACTGTCATATACGTGAGCCAAAAGGCGCAAACGGTCCCGGGCCATGGTAAGGCGACACCCGTGGGACTACCGTGCGTGAGGCCGCAAAGTGATATGAGGTGTTACAGGCTAGATCGGTGTGACTTAGAATCGGGGTCCTGACACAAAAATAATATAAAAGTGTATAATAAAGCCCATTAAACATCCTAAACAGAATATATAATAGCATGGAACAATAAAAAAATATAGATACGTTGGAGACGTATCAAGCATCCCCAAGCTTAATTCCCGCTAGTCCTCGAGTAGGTAAATGATAAAAACAGAATTTTTGATGTGGAATGCTACCTAGCATATTTCTCAATGCAATTTTGTTTATTGTGGCATGAATGTTCAGATCCGAAAGATTCAAGATAAAAGTTTAATATTGACATAAAAATAATAATACTTCAAGCATACTAACCAAGCAATTATGTCTTGTCAAAATAACATGCCAAAGAAAGCTCTTCCCTACAAAATCATATAGTTTGGCCATGCTTCCTTTTCGTCACACAAGAATGCTCTGATCTTGCACAACCTCAATGACAAGCCAAGCAATTGTTTCATACTTTAGTAATCTCAAACTTTTTTCAACTTTCACGCAATACATGAGCGTGAGACATGGATATAGCACTATGGGTGGAATAGAATATAATGATGGGGGTTGTGTGGAGAAGACAAAAAAGGAGAAAGTCTCACATTGACGAGGCTAATCAACGGGCTAGGGAGATGCCCATCAATTGATGTCAATGCAAGGAGTAGGGATTGCCATGTAACAGATGCACTAGAGCTATAAATGTATGAAAGCTCAACAAAATAAACTAAGTGGGTGTGCATCCAACTTGCTTGCTCACGAAGACCTAGGGCATTTGAGGAAGCCCATCGTTGGAATATACAAGCTAAGTACTATAATGAAAAATTCCCACTAGTATATGAAAGTGACAAAACAAGAGACTCTCTATCATAAAGATCATGGTGCTACTTTGAAGCACAAGTGTGGAAAAAAGGATAGTAGCATTGTCCCTTTTTTCTTTTTTTCTTTTTTCTTTCTTTTTTTGGGACTTCCTTTTTTTGGCCTTTCTCTTTTTTTGGGACAATGCTCTATTAATGATGATCATCACACTTCTATTTATTTACAACTCGATACTTAGAACAAAAAATGACTCTATATGAATGCCTCCGGCGGTGTACCGGGATGGGCAATGAATCAAGAGTGATATGTATGAAATAATATGCATGGTGGCTTTGCCACAAATACGATGTCGACTACATGATCATGCAAGGCAATATGACAATGATGAAACGTGTCATAATAAACGGAACGGTGGAAAGTTGCATGGCAATATATCTCGGAATGGCTATGGAAATGCCATAATTGGTAGGTATGGTGGCTGTTTTGAGGAAGATATAAGGAGGTTTATGTGTGATAGAGCGTATCGTATCACGGGGTTTAGATGCACCGGCAAATTTTGCACCAACTCTCAAGGTGAGAAAGGGCAATGCACAGTACCGAAGAGGCTAGCAATGATGGAAGGTTGAGAGTGCGTATAATCCATGGACTCAACATTAGTCATAAAGAACTCACATACTTATTGCAAAAATCTATAATTCATCAAAAACCAAGCACTACGCGCATGCTCCTAGGGGGATAGATTGGTAGGAAAAGACCATCGCTCGTCCCCGACCGCCACTCATAAGGATGACAATCAAAGAACACCTCATGTTTCAAATTTGTCACACAACGTTTACCATACGTGCATGCTACGGGACTTGCAAACTTCAACACAAGTATTTCTCAAATTCACAACTACTCAACTAGCACAACTTTAATATCACTATCTCCATATCTCAAAATAATCATCAAGTATCAAACTTCTCCTAGTATTCAATGCACTTATATGGAAGTTTTTATTATACCCATCTTGGATGCCTATCATATTAGGACTAATTTTATAGCCAAAGCAAATTACCATGCTGTTCTAAAGAACTCTCAAAATAATAAAAGTGAAGCTTTAGAGATCAATAATTTCTATAAAATAAAACCGCCACCGTGCTCTAAAAGATATAAGCGAAGCACTAGAGCAAAATTATCTAGCTCAAAAGATATAAGTGAAGCACATAGAGTATTCTAATAAATTCCAATTCATGTGTGTCTCTCCAAAAGGTGTGTACAGCAAGGATGATTGTGGAAAACTAAAAAAACAAAGACTCAAATCATACAAGACGCTCCAAGCAAAACACATATCATGTGGTGAATAAAAATATAGACTCAAGTAAAGTTACCGATAGACGAAGACGAAAGAGGGGATGCCTTCCAGGGCATCCCCAAGCTTAGGATTTTGGTTCTCCTTGGATTTTACCTTGGGGTGCCTTGGGCATCCCCAAGCTTAGGCTCTTGCCACTCGTTGTTCCATAATCCATCAAATCTTTACCCAAAACTTGAAAACTTCACAACACAAAACTTAACAGAAAATCTAGTGAGCTCCGTTAGCGAAAGAAAACAAAACACCACATCAAGGTACTGTAATGAACTCATTCTTTATTTATATTGGTGTTAAACCTACTGTATTCCAACTTCTCTATGGTTCATAAACTCCATTACTAGCCATAGATTCATCAAAATAAGCAAACAACACACGAAAAACAGAATCTGTCAAAAACAGAACAGTCTGTAGTAATCTGTATCAAACGCAAACTTCTGGAACTCCAAAAATTCTAAAATATATTTCTGTACGTGAGGAATTTATCTATTAATCATCTTCAAAAAGAATCAACTAAATAGCACTCTCCAGTAAAAAGTTGTAGCTAATCTCGTGAGCGCTAAAGTTTCTGTTTTTTACAGCAAGATCAAAAAGACTTCACCCAAGTCTTCCCAAAGGTTCTACTTGACACAAACACTAATTAAAACATAAACCACATCTAAACAGAATCTAGATGGATTATTTATTACTAAACAGAACCAAAAAGCAAGAAACAAAAATAAAATTGGGTTGCCTCCCAACAAGCGCTATCGTTTAACGCCCCTAGCTAGGCATAAAGGCAAGGATAGATCTAGGTATTGTCATCTTTGGCTTTTAATTTTTTAGCGGAGTCATGCTCGAATCCGGGAGGTTCTTTACGTTTCCCTTCATATTCGGAAATCTTTAGATCTAAAGAATCTAACCGCTTATTACAAAGAGTGATCAACATATTCATGCGGTGAAGATTCCCGCTAACACTCTTAAGAGGTTCAAGAGATTTTTGTAAAATTTTCGTTACTTCGCAAATTTTCTCAAAAACTTATGTTTCTTCCTGGGTATGATGCGAACCCTTTTGTTGAGGTAGTGTTCCCACTATTCCCTGTAGAATTTCATGTGCAATACTGGGATCAATTTCGATAAAATTTCCTTTGGCAACGCAATCCAAGAGTTGTCTATGGGACATATTTAGTCCAACATAAAAATTGCGAAGCAAAATTCTAAAATTCACCTCTAGGGTGCAATTACGATAAGATTCCATCATCCTAAACCAAGCATCTTTTAAGTTTTCTCCCTGTCTTTGTTTGAAGTGAAGAACTTCAAACTCGGGAGACAAAGGAGTAGATAAAGGACTAGCCATGACGGCACACGAGACACAAGAAGCAAGCAAAAAAGAGGCGAATGGAAAAAGAGAGCGAATAAAACGGCAAGGGTGAAGTGGGGGAGAGGAAAACGAGAGGCAAATGGCAAATAATGTAATGCGAGGGATAAGAGTTTGTGATGGGAACTTGGTATGTCTTGACTTGTGTGTAGAATCCCCGGCAACGGCGCCAGAAATCCTTCTTGCTACCTCTTGAGCATGCGTTGGTTTTCCCTTGAAGAGGAAAGGGTGATGCAGCAAAGTAGCGTAAGTATTTCCCTCAGTTTTTGAGAACCAAGGTATCAATCCAGTAGGAGGCCACACGCAAGTCCCTCGTACCTACACAAACAAATAAGAACCTTGCAACCAATGCGATAAAGGGGTTGTTAATCCCTTCACGGCCACTTGCAAAAGTGAGATCTGATAGAGACGATAAGATAATATTTTTGGTATTTTTATAATAAATATTAAAAGTAAATAAAGAAAAATAGACGGCGCCAGAAATAGCTCGTTGACAGGAGATTAATATGATGGAAAATAGACCCGGGGGCCATAGGTTTCACTAGTGGCTTCTCTCAAGATAGCATAAGTATTACGGTGGGTGAACAAATTACTGTCGAGCAATTGATAGAAAAGTGCATAATTATGAGAATATCTAGGCATGATCATGTATATAGGCATCACGTCCGTGACAAGTAGACCGACTCCTGCCTGCATCTACTACTATTACTCCACACATCGACCGCTATCCAGCATGCATCTAGAGTATTAAGTTCATAAGAACAGAGTAACGCATTAGGTAAGATGACATGAAGTAGAGGGATAAACTCAAGCAATATGATATAAACCCCATCTTTTTATCCTCGATGGCAACAATACAATACGTGACGTTTCCCCTAGTGTCACTGGGATCGAGCAACGCAAGATTGAACCCAAAGCTGAGCACTTCTCCCATTGCAAGAAAGATCAATCTAGTAGGCCAAACCAAACTGATAATTTGAAGAGACTTGCAAAGATAACCAATCATACATAAAAGAATTCAGAGAATATTCAAATATTGTTCATTGATAATCTTGATCGTAAACCCACAATTCATCGGATCTCGACAAACACACCAAAAAAAGAGTTACATCGAATAGATCTCCAAGAAGATCGAGGAGAACTTTGTATTGAGATCCAAAGAGAGAGAAGAAGCCATCTAGCTAATAACTATGGACCCGAAGGTCTGTGGTAAACTACTCACACATCATCGGAGAGGCTATGGTGTTGATGTAGAAGCCCTCCATGATCGATTCCCCCTGCGGCGGAGCGCCGGAAAAGGCCCCAAG